>NC_000067.6:74891510-74954010 GCF_000001635.26 Mus musculus | reverse complement strand
CACTCTCTTCTTGGATGAAAGGGAGCAGTTAGGTCACGTGCTGTTGTATACATTCACGAAACGTAAAGAATACCATTTTTAAAGGACTGTTTTAGGGTTCTGATATCTGGCCACCTTTATGCTTTGCCTTGTGTCCCCTTTCAAACTGTGATTCTCTCCTTTTGAATGTCAGTTTCTAAAGATCTGACACATGTCAAATAAGGGCTCCTTAGGCAGTGGAGCTGCCACTGGGCATCAGGTGTGCCTCTGCAGAGCGCTGCCTCCTGAGCTGGGTTTAGGCTTCTCTAATACTCAAACCTTCTCAGCCAGGCTGATCACTTAGATGCAGGCACTGAAGATGTGTGCACTTCAAGAGGCACCCTGTGGAGGTTTACCTGTTGCAAACCTCCTATTTGTAATAGGAGCTTTATCTAAATAGCAAAATTTCCACAGTTACTTCTTTATTCCTCTGAGCATAGGTTGCTGGTGGTAGTGGCAGTGGCTCTGTGTGTGTGTGTTCATGCACACATACACACACACACATACACAAGCACACTGAGGATTGAACCCAGGTCCTCACACATGCTAGGTACCTGTTTATGTCTGAAATACATGCTTTCATGCCCAACAATTATTTCTCTCGTTTTTTTTCTTTTACCAATTTTTTACAATTGCAAGCTCTGAAAAATAACCCTGAGATTACTTTACATGCTAGGCTACATCTAGAAATTGAGCCCAAAGACTTGGGAGTTTCATTTGGTGGAATATCCCTGTGTTCCTAGCAGACATCATTCCAGGCCATCCAGGGCTACATAGTGAGACTTTGTCTAAGAGGTAGAGGTGAGAGGCTGGAGAATGTCTATACTCCAAAGCTATCTTTTTCTCAGGACACAATGGTGCTTTGAGATCTGAATCCCGAGCAAGGCAGTAGTGGCACCTTGTAAGTGCGCGTAAACCCTGCACGTGAGAAGCAGAGTTAGGAAGGCCAGTAGCTCAAGGCCATCCTCAACTCTGTGGCAAGGGATCAGCCTGGCTACCTGAGAGCCTCTTTCAAATACATGAGCAAAACAAATGACTTGAACTTCAAATATAGATCATCACGGTTTCCTTTGGTAGAGGAAGGTGCACGCGCACGTGTGTGTGTGTGTGTGTGTGTGTGTGTGTAGCATCATGATTTCTCTAGCATGTCTAGCATGGTGGTACTACTCCCCTGCCATCCCAGCACTCCGGAAATGGAAGCAAGAGAATCCAGAGCTCAAGGCTAGCCTGGACTCCGTAGGTGAGAGACTCCATCTGTAAAGAAAGGAAGGGGTTGAGGGTGAGGGTGAGGGAGGAAGATTGAGCTTTCTAATTATAACTTTATTAAATTTGTGGAACCCGTCGCAAACAGCACAAGATTTGACATTGTGGTGGTGATCTGTGCCCGTTAACACACTTGCGTCTTCTGGTTTGGGCAGTATAGATTATAATTCATCTGCCTTCCTGGATGTTCTATTAAAGTGCACAACCCTCATTCGCTTCCCGGGCAGTCTCTGCAGAGTCCGTGGCTTCTAACACTTCTGAAGTAGGACGAGGAGGAGCGAGTGATTCCCAGGCAGTGCCCGTCTGCAGGTGGATTGGGATCCGTTTGTTTGTTTGCTTGTTTGTTTGTTTGTTGTTTATGCAGCACGCTCAGTGCTCTTCCCTCTCTGTGGATGTCCCCACTTCAGGCTGTTATTCTGTATGGCCTTTCTCCCTTGTTTTTAACAGTGTTTCCAGTCCTATTTGACTCCTGACAAGGCTACATTGCCTCCACCCGCATCCCCTAGTTCTGTACTGGGCAGTATAGGGTCCCCAGCTGTGCACCAGGTCAATACAGAACCCTGCTCCTCCAAGCTGAGAAAGGGAATGTTGCCAGGGCCAGGGTGGGGCACCAGGTTATGAATGACCTCCAGCTTTCGGGTTTGCTTCTCCGCAGGGGACACCGTAGGCGGTTGTGCGGTCCGGCCACTACCCCCCTCTTGCGTCCGGCTGCGACGTGGGTTGCGGTCTCCGTGGGGGTGGCATCTCCTGTCCAGGAGATTTGCGCCTGGTGGGGCTCCCAGGAGCCGCAAGGAACGGGAAGGAGAGACCAGGGTGGGGTGAGGCCCGTCAGGAGGACAATCGCAGGCAGCGCAGGGGGCGCAAAGGGCAGCGGGCGGGTGGACGCGCGGCTGAGGAGCGCGCGGGACAGGGCTGGCTAGCCTTGGGGCCGCCCGCCGGAGGGGGAGGAGGCTGTGCTGCCCTTGCTGCAGGTTCGCTGTCGAGCGCGCAGGAGGCAGGGACATGGATAGGGTGCGGTCTGCGCGGGTCCCGAGCCCGGATCTCTTCCATTTCCCCTCTCACTCGACCCCGGGCTGCGCCGCAGACGGCAGCAGCTCCCGCTCTGCCCGAGCCGCCTGACCGCCGGGCCGGGGTGCTAACCGCGGGTCCCTTCAGTCCGCCGGCCGGGCCAGCCCAGCCCAGCCCGCCGGCCCTCAGCCCCGCCGCCCGCCGCCCCCCGCCGTCGCCGCGTTGCCAAAACAAACGGGCCGGCCTATTTATTGGCGGCCGGCGAGCCGGGCAGCTCAGAGTCGAGGCGCCGAGGGGGACAGCACGCCGCCACCAGCCAGGGCCCCGGGCCCCCGCCCCGCACCTGAGTCCCGTCGGCCTTGAGCCGCGTCGCGCTGCCCATGGCGCCCCCGCATGGAGTCCCCAAGAGCCACCCAGACGCCTGAGTCCCCGAAGCTGTCCCAGCCACGCGCCCACCTATCAGCCCACCAGGCGCCCTCGCCCGCTGCTCTCCCGGGCTACCCGGCCATGTCTCCCGCCTGGCTCCGGCCCCGACTGCGGTTCTGTCTGTTCCTGCTGCTGCTGCTTCTGGTGCCGGCGGCGCGGGGCTGCGGGCCGGGCCGGGTGGTGGGCAGCCGCCGGAGGCCGCCTCGCAAGCTCGTGCCTCTTGCCTACAAGCAGTTCAGCCCCAACGTGCCGGAGAAGACCCTGGGCGCCAGCGGGCGCTACGAAGGCAAGATCGCGCGCAGCTCTGAGCGCTTCAAAGAGCTCACCCCCAACTACAATCCCGACATCATCTTCAAGGACGAGGAGAACACGGGTGCCGACCGCCTCATGACCCAGGTGAGCGCGATCGGTCCTCCCAGCGCGCCATCGAAGCATCGCCACCTGCCCGGCCCTATCCTCTCTTCTAGCACCTTTTTTCTCGACTGCCTGGCACGCCCCCTGGCACCTGCCCTTCTTGTGAATCCCGGGTGTCTTTCTGCCCAAGATGGGCTGGCCAAGGAACCCCGCGGGAGTGTTAGCATCCGGGATCCCGCCCGGTGTCTTTGAGAGGAGCTTTCTGCCGCTGCCAAGCCCCGCAGGTTGGCGGGCGGCCCCTCTGCCCGCGAGTGCTGGCAGCTCAGGTCAAATCTGGAACTTGAAGGTACCTGGACCTGGCTGCCTCTTGTGCCTCCGGGAACCACGAAATCCCTCTCGGCCTAACATTTCTCACAGCCCAGCCCTGGTCATTACGAAGCCGTTTGGCATCCCTGAGGCGAAGAAGCTCAGGACACCGGGGACCCCGTGGCCTTCCCTTCCCTTGTGCCCTTGGTTAGCTGCGCTGCCCTCTCCTGGAGCAGCGACTTGGCTGGTTCTGGGCTTAAGGAATAGCAGGGGAAAGAAAGTCGAATGTGGAGACAGAGGTAGGAAAGGGAACCAGCCGAGGGAGCCCACGTGTCTGTCGCGAGGGCTGAGCGGCGCGGTTGCGGTTAAAGGGTGGGGTGCTGGAGCCTTCAGGCTCTGAGACCAAGCTTGGGGAATCCTTGAGCTTGGTAGCACGGACAAGAAAGATTGGAAATAGGAGTAGGGATGCCTAGGAAGGCAGGGAGCAGAGCTGACACTAACTTATCTCTGCATGCACGGAGCAGGACCCAACTCCACCAGACATCAAGGACACACACTTCTTTCTCCGAAGTCTGGTGTGCCTTGGGAAAGATACACACCCCTTTCCGCTAGGGTCTATCGGCTCTTCCCCTGTTAGAAGACTGCCTTTAGGAAGAGCAGCTTAACCACGGCCTTCAGCATGCGCCCTGGCGCCGGGGCCGGCCGGCCGATGTCGGGGCCGAAGGTTGGCCGGTGGCCGGGCCGGGCTGGGCGCCGAGGAATGCAGATAAGGATCCGGGCCACAGGCTGGGCAATCATTGACAGCGAGGGCCCAGGCTCTGTACCCGAAGGAGGGGGTAGAGGGGAAGAGTCAGGCGGCAGCTGGCTAGTGAGGTTTAAGAACTCGATCACAGGGATCTAGAAGGAGCTACCAGAACCGAGCTACACCCCCGGGCGGTGGGGGTGAGGGCAGTGAGCACCCTCAAGCCAGGCTGCACAGTATGGATTTAGTCACTGTTGGCTCTTGAGGTTAAGTCCAAGGGTCTGTAAGGGCCTAGGCTCTGTGGGGGCAGAGGTAGGTTGATAGATACTTGGCGGGATCTCACACCTTACCTAGGTGTTAAAGACTAGTGGAGGGCTCCTTCCTCGTAGGTGGAAACTCCACCCCCTTCCTTCAGTCAAGTGCACGGTCCCTTGGGCAAAGGACAGGGATTCATGAATAGGCAGCCACTGATGATCCCCCTAGGGTGTCGCTGTTCAAGGAAGATCCAAGGATTCAGGGCCAGTTTCTTGAGATCATAGGCTCGGTTATTTCTCCATCCTTTCCTAAATAGGGACACTACACCCTGGTGGAGGTGGGAGAGTTTACAGGTCCCTTCTAGGGGGTCTCCCTGTGTCCAAGTCAGAGAGGAGGGGGACTGGCTCTCTGCCTGAGGTGTCTCCAGCTAAGCATAGGCAGGTGTGGGTTCAAAAGAAGGTTCCAACGGGAACGTTTCGTGTCACTTGCTGGCGGAATCTAAGAAGAACTAGAAATTTCTACCAACCCTCACCCCCACCCCCAGATCCGGGCCGCTGTTGGGTCTGCACCTGCCGTACTGGCAGGGCTCGGTGTCTGGTGGCCTCAGCTCTGAGGCTGCGGTGACACCTACTGGGCACCTTTGGCCTTGCATGCCCAGCAGGCCAGCCCGCAGGCTGTTAAAATTTCCTCCCTCGTGACAGACAACCCACCTTGATGCCTAGGTAAAACCGAGCAACCGGGCCCTGGAAAAGCATAGCTACCCTTGTGGCGAATCCAAACGCCAAGCAAGTGACAGGGAGCCAAGTGGATCTCCACAGACTGGAGAAGAGTCCCCTGAGAGTTCATGACTCCATGCGTCCTCCAGATCCGTGGCGCCACTGTGTGGCCTAGGTCCCTGGGGACTCAAAGCTGCTAGACTGGGAGAACACATTTAGAGTCCTCTACTCCTAAGGGAAAAGGGCAGAGGTCCTTCCAAGTTTTCCAAGTCCCATGAGTGCTGTCGAATCTTCTGTCACCTGCTCCCCACCGGGTGGCTTCCTTTCCCTAACTTCGAACTTCGTTCCCCTCCACAGCGCTGCAAGGACCGTCTGAACTCACTGGCCATCTCTGTCATGAACCAGTGGCCTGGTGTGAAACTGCGGGTGACCGAAGGCTGGGATGAAGATGGCCATCACTCAGAGGAGTCTTTACACTATGAGGGCCGCGCGGTGGATATCACCACCTCAGACCGTGACCGAAATAAGTATGGACTGCTGGCGCGCTTAGCAGTGGAGGCCGGCTTCGACTGGGTGTATTACGAGTCCAAGGCCCACGTGCATTGCTCTGTCAAGTCTGGTGAGCCGCTGCTGCCGGGGGGCTGGGCCCGGGGCCGGGGCCGCAGGGAGTGGGCAGGCAGCGCAAAGCCCGCTAGGGCCAAGGAGAAGATGGCCTCCGGGGGATGGAGGCGGGGACCCGAGGGAAGAGGATTTCCGAGGCGGCGGCGGCGGCGGCGGCGGCAGCGCTCCCTGCAGCTGCTTTGGACTGCTTGCTCCTCCCATGTCCGGTAGTGTCCCGGCAGGAGCCTAGAGAGACAGGGCCTATTTCCCGAACCACTGAGTGCTGACCTGGTGGTCCACAGCCCAGAGACTGCCACAGGAAGTGCAAGACAGAACAAGTTGAAGAGATGAAGGAAGCCAGGTTGGCAGGCACCACTGTCCCCGATCCAGGCCCATGCAGAACAAGGCATGATGGGGCTAGGGGCCAGAGTGTGTCTAGACATCAGAGTGCCCGACCAGAAGCCTAGAGTTTCAGAATCTACCACGCAAATGCAGGTCAGGCCTCCCAGAGGGGCGCAGGCGTCCCCAATCTCCTCCCCAGAGCCCCAAAGCTGGACATTTTGGAGGTAAATGGACTCAATAAAGTGGATTTTTCCCAGATTGGCCGCCTTGTTGATCAGAACTGGCAGGCACTGGAGCCTTGCCCCTCATCCCCAGTCTCACCAGTGTCCCTGTCACTTACACTTAACCCACTCACAAATGCTTCACATGGTTCTGTGGGTCCCACTCGACTGCACACCCCCTCTACATAGGACTATATAGTAGTTGCACTCAAAGACTGGCACACTAGACTTTTTTGGGGGGGTATTTTTGATTCCCCCGGGTTTCACAAGGGTGATCCTACCTACTACCCCCACCCACAACCTGACCCTTCCAACTGTGTGTACCTAAAATCATACCCACTTCATCTATAAACACCGGTCCAAAGGTCAGCTCGCCAAGTGGCCCATCCTGTTCATTACTCCTGACTCCAAACGCTGACCTCCATTCCACCATCTGACGCCACTATGTCCGCCCCCGCCCCCCCCCCCCCCCGCATAAGGGACCAACATATGAACTGAAAATGATGGGCTTTGTCCTTGTCGTTGCCCCACCCCCTGAGCACTCGATCTGGGGATGCTTCAGGAGCCTGTTTTTTCCACGGGTCAGCTCTGTCACAGTCCTTAGAATGCCACTCTGGGAGGGCCATTTCTTGGAGGTATTTGATCAAGTGGTAGAACAGACCCTAGCAAAGCTAAGCCAGCTTCTCTATTTCCACAAGGCTCTCTTGGGTTCAGGTCACAGTAGCAGCTTTGCTGACCTCCAGCCTCTGGAATTCACGACAGAATCTAGTGGGGACATCATCTGGTGCTCCAGCCCCTGTGTGTTCCTCTCAGTGGCTAGGGTTTGGGCTAGAGAGAAGAAGGGCAGAGGATCAAGCTATGGGTTGGTGGTGGGTTATCAAAGAGTGGGGTATAGTGATGGGGGGTATCTGAAAGCAAGAGAAGCTCTCCTGGGTTAGGGTACTAGGGGCGGGACACTGTGTCTGAGAGTAAGCATCCAGCAGTAACACCTTCATGTCCCTTCTACCTACAGAGCATTCGGCCGCTGCCAAGACAGGTGGCTGCTTTCCTGCCGGAGCCCAGGTGCGCCTAGAGAACGGGGAGCGTGTGGCCCTGTCAGCTGTAAAGCCAGGAGACCGGGTGCTGGCCATGGGGGAGGATGGGACCCCCACCTTCAGTGATGTGCTTATTTTCCTGGACCGCGAGCCAAACCGGCTGAGAGCTTTCCAGGTCATCGAGACTCAGGATCCTCCGCGTCGGCTGGCGCTCACGCCTGCCCACCTGCTCTTCATTGCGGACAATCATACAGAACCAGCAGCCCACTTCCGGGCCACATTTGCCAGCCATGTGCAACCAGGCCAATATGTGCTGGTATCAGGGGTACCAGGCCTCCAGCCTGCTCGGGTGGCAGCTGTCTCCACCCACGTGGCCCTTGGGTCCTATGCTCCTCTCACAAGGCATGGGACACTTGTGGTGGAGGATGTGGTGGCCTCCTGCTTTGCAGCTGTGGCTGACCACCATCTGGCTCAGTTGGCCTTCTGGCCCCTGCGACTGTTTCCCAGTTTGGCATGGGGCAGCTGGACCCCAAGTGAGGGTGTTCACTGGTACCCTCAGATGCTCTACCGCCTGGGGCGTCTCTTGCTAGAAGAGAGCACCTTCCATCCACTGGGCATGTCTGGGGCAGGAAGCTGAAGGGACTCTAACCACTGCCCTCCTGGAACTGCTGTGCTGGATCCAAAGGCCTCCTCACCAGGAAGGCTCTGGCCCTGGAAGGCACCTGGCCTGAGGTTGTCTCCGTCCTCTGTGCCAGAGTGGAGACACCATTGAGACTTGACCAGGTTTGCTGGGCCCCGAACCTTCATCTTGGTGTAGAGCTGTGAACTGAGCTGACAAGCGTGTGGTAGGCTCTCTTTTCCTAGAGACCGTAAGACCCAGCTAGCTCTGGCTGCGATTCTTCACACGCATTCCATCTGTCTTTGGACTGCTTACTCCAATGTTTCTCGGGGCCTGGGATTGTGACTTTACTGTTGGCAACTGATCACAGTATGAAGAGAGGCTGCCCGTAGATGGGCTTGCACCTCAGTCGATGCTGCTAGATTCCCTTGAAGCCAGCAGGGAGCTGGCTGGACTCATTGCCTCCCAGAACTGAAAGACCACAGCCAGCCTGGACATCCCGAAACATGACCTTCCCTGCAGGCCACACTCCTCCAGCCTCCTGAGCCTTTGCTGTCAATGGGCGGAGTCTCTGATCCGGGCAATGTGACCCTACTACCTGGGACTGGGGAAGGGGCCTTGCCACCCCTGCCCAGGCTAAGCTCCTTCCCCTGCTAAACCACACCCCCACCTCCTCCTCCTCCAGTCTGTCTCCTTCACCCTATTTATTTGCATGGAGGGGGAAATCCATGGGAGAATTTTGGGAATGTTTTGGTCTTTCTTTTGTAATAAAAATTATTTAAGTTGTTAGAACCCTGGAATCCAACCTACTGAGCAGTTCCAATATACAGGTCACTACAGTCATGAGACAAATGTCCCTACAGGCCCTTCCTCACCTGGCAGATGAGACTGGGGTGGTGCTATCGCATAATTCTCTCAGCATGGCTGTGTGAGAGACAGAGCAGAGGTCCATCGTCACTGCACACACCCAGAGCCATGGTACTGTGTCCCAGTGAGAGTTGTCTCTCCTGTTTCCCCTGAGCCTTCTCAGGGCCTGGGTTCTAGACTCTTTTCTATTGGTAATGAACTAAAGTATGAAAAAGAAAAGATTCTATGGAATTCATGTCTCTCAGTGGCTCCTTCTGACTTCTTGAGTATGTCAGTGGTCCTGGTCCATAATCTAGTAACTGTCAGCCATCAGAATTCCCTGGGAAGCTTGTTCACAGGCTTCTGACTTCATAGTTCTAAAGGGAAGCCCAGTAATTAATTTTTATAAATATCCCAAACATGGCGAATGGTCCGTGGGTGCCAGTTGGCTTTTTGTCACCAGAAAACAAACAAACAAACAAAACAAAACAAAACAAAAAAAGCAAAACTTGAGAAAAACAAGAGAAACAATTTCTCTCGTCTTAGGGTCTTTGAGGTTCCATTCTGTGGCCTGACAGCCCCACTGATCCCCTCATGACATCTGGGAAACAGAGAGCAGAAGATCCTAGGGTCAAGATCTACCCTTCAGAAGCATGCCTCTGGCCACCTACTTCTTACAGTTGGGTCCCACCTTCTCACAGCCTGTTCAGTTATAAGCTCATTGAAGATGTTAGTGCTACTATCTGGGACAAGGCTTTCATGGGAGAGGGGACATTTCCTATCCAAAGCACACCAGTGTTGCTATGTTTAGAGAAGACCCAGTTTGTTGCCAAGACAGAATAGCATCCTTCATTTTCAGTTCCTCCAACCTAAGGCACATTTTCCTGCACAACTGAGCAGTAGGCAATGATGTCCAGGGAAAAGCAGGGAGATCAGAAAAACAATACAAATCAATGTTCCTTAGCCAGATAAGCTGTCACATACCTATAGTCCCAGCGAGGCTGAGGCAGGAGGATCATGAATTGGAGGTCGGTCTGGACTATGTCGTGAGATCCCTTTTCAAGACAAAACACAAACGTCTTTGGTTGGGTATGGTGGTCCATGGCCATAATTCTAGCACTGGGGAGGCAAAGGCAGGAGGATTGTTACAAGTTCTGGGCCAGGCAGGGCTACAAAACAACACCTTGACACAAAATAAACAAGCAAGCAACCCAACAAATAATCATTGCTTGGGAGGGGGGTGTCTGTGCCATATGTCCCCATAGGCTGACATCTCATGAAGACCATTGCTATGTAGTTTTCTAGACATTACACTTGCAGCCTTTTTAATGCTTATAACAATACTGTGTGTCATTTTCCAAATGGCAATGCACTGAAGAGGACGCCGCAAGGAATTTGTATCCTTCTAGTGCGTACCCTTCTCTGGCCCACCATTGTCATGGGCTTTCTCATATAATGAGAAATAGGAGGTGGCGGTAGGTAATGATGTCTTTGTCCATTTTCTTTCTCATTCTTTCCTGGTAGACTTTCTATCTGGTAGATCAGGTTATCATGACAGTGGGAGAATATGGATGGCCCTCCAGGTCATGGAGGATAGAGGGAGACGGAGAAGGTGAAGAAGAGAGGAGGAGGGGGACACAGATCAGGGAGAAGGTGAGAAAACAAAAAAAATTTTAAGTTAAATTGATAATAATGGTAATGGTGACCATCATCTTTATCACTAAGGTAGCAGGAGTCAGGGAAAAGGGCCCGGAGTCAATGCAAGGGCCCCGGAGGGTTTAAAACAGGGTGGGGCTCATGATCTGAGTTTCTAAAAGATCCCCTGGCTTCTGTGTGGAAGAGACATTAGCAGGGGCAACATGGAAGGAGGGTGTCCATTAGTGGCAGGAAGAGTAGGTGACCCGGACTGGGGAACTGGCCATGGGGTTAGAAAACTGGTGATAGAGTGTGGATACTCAAGCAACAACACCAGACAGAAGGCAAGACCGGGGGAGTCACAGCATTCAGGAAAGGACCAAAGTGAAGCGTGGGGCTTTTAACCGTGGGCTTCACCTCTCCTACCCACAAGAGCCATTTGGCCTCAGCGGCTGCCAGAGAGGGTTTTCAGGTACAGACTTATACCTCCTTGTTTCTGAAAACTGGTTCTCCCAGCCCAGGCTCCTGCTCTCTCTGCCTGTACCTCCACCCCACCCCCATCTTACCACAGGCAGAGTAGTTAGTGGGGGGGGGGGAGTCATTTCCTTCTCACAGTTCTTGAGGTTGAGTGTCTACTATCAAGGTCCTAGCACCTGGGGAGGGCTTCTGTACTGTGCCAGCCAGTGGCCAAATGCCAAATGGCAAAAGGGCTAAAAGAAGGGGCCAAACACGTTCTATCATTGGGACCCCACTTGCAGTCACTAACCTATCCCCAGGATCCCACAGTAGCAGAGTCCTCCTAATATAACTACTCTTACAGGTACCTTGCACTTGGCAGTGATACTTGGATGACTACTTTTGTGACACACAGATTTTTAAATTGAACCATTGCAGCCCCTATACCTTGAAAATGGATGGAGAGGGAACTCAGGCTATGCCTGTGTCCACATGTCCTGGGGGAAGAGGGAGAGAAACCTAGAGAGAGTGAGATCTGGAGTGTTGGGGTTCAGGAAGCAAAATTAGAGAACTTCCTAGTTGTGGGGTTTCTGGAGCTGCCTGGAAAGACTGCCCTCAATGGGAGACCCAGTGCAATTAGGTACCTACTCCTGTCCCTGCTGAGGCCTCTCTGAATTTACCTGCCCCAAGCCATTCCTGACGCTTGCTCTCTTGGTTAGGAATCAGTCTAGCCATGGCTCACAGGAAGCCAAGTGGGTTTCGCTCCTCTCCTCTTGCACGTAGTCAGGGGCTTTGGACAGTGGGTGGATCCTATTTTTATCAGAGCTAAAGCCAGGCAACGGCTCTTTAGGTGGTGGTCTAGCACCTGGGAGACAGAAATAGGCACCTTCCATTACAGAGAAATAAGGCTGGGCCTTTATGGCCCTGCTTTACTTGGGCAAAGGTAGGTAAGCGGATCATCAGGAACTAGTGTGTGTGGAAGAGAGGTTCATGGCACCCCCAGGGGCAGAAGGACATAATGGATGGCTCTACAGGTGTCAGAGGGAGACAAGGATGTGGGGTGGGAACTAGGAACCATGGCAGCGGCAGGGTAAACAGCCTATGTGACCTGCCCAGCACAACTGCCCAAAGAGAACAGATTCTAGCAATGGAGGCCATTGGTGGGGAGTGCAAGCCCTGTTTTTCGCTCCAGAGGATTCCTCTGTACAGATAAACCTCCCACCACCCCGTGCCCTCTGGCCTCTGAATGGCTGCAACTGCTAAGGCTCAGCCCTCAAGTCCCACACCCCAGTCAGCTTCTCAAAGCCTCTTTGTTTCTCGGACTGAACCTGGCCAGCCTGGATCTGATAAGGCCTCTATGGGTAGATAGCAGCCCAGCCCCGTGTGTGGCACTGCCCTTAGCCACACCTACTGCCTCGCACGCACACATCCACCTCATGCATCTACCGGAGATGGGCAGAGACTCGGGGACCTTCCTATCCCAGTGCAGGCATGTTTGTCTCTGCTGTAATCCTACCCGCGGCCCTCTCAAAAACTCTGTCATCCCATGGAGAGACAAAATAGGAGAATGAGCACAACCGTTTCAGAGATGAACAAATTAGCTTCCCAGGGAGAACGTATCTTGTGTGTGTTCTTTTCTTTCCTATAGGTCAGGTGTGCTAGACGCACTATTCACACCAGGGCTTCGAGTCCTAAACACAAGTGAGGATAGCATTACTTCCTCATTCGCACACGAAGAAAATAAGGTCTGAAGAGGTGAAGTTGATTTCATATCAATGCAAGAGCAGAGCAAGATGGTGAGTCCATCTCAGGGGTACAAGAAGAAGACACTCCTACCCATGAACTAAAGGACCAGGAGTCCAAGGGTGGCCATACCTCTGTTAGAAAAAGATGGCCCTTGGGGAGGAACATCCTAAATGCTGTAGAGTTAAGGATGGTGTGCTTAAAAGGTACCCGTGGATTCTCTGCTATTCCCTGTACTTAGGAGAGGCAGGATCTGGCCTGGAGCTAAGTAACATCTAACAAGTAAGCTGTGTGGCTTCTGTCTGGTTGCACCTAGAATGGGTGCTCTGGTCCATGGCCTAACAGCAGACCGCAGCAACTGTCAGCATGGGAGGGTGCCTTTGGGACATCATTCTAAGGTGATTCTAGGTATCAGACTCCCATTGTCAGGCTTGCACAGTGAGCATTTTACCTGCTGAGCCACCATGCCCCCACTGTTTTAATCTCTTAATCTTAAAAGGAGCAAACAGTGGACAGGATTAAAATCTAATAAGGAATAGATAAAGTAGCAAGTTTATACTGAAAAATTTTGGCAGACACACTTTAGCAAAGAGATCAAGGTTAATAGCACCAATAATGCAAACTGGCATGATAAACAAAACTTTAATGAAGACAGAACCTTGTGCACAAACCAGAAGTGAGCTCTTTTGACATCTTGGTCCAGGAGGTCTTTCACATCCAAAAGAAGCCCGCTGTCATGTTAGTGTATCTTTACTTTAGGAAGGGTCTTGATCAGAAATGGTTCTTTCTTTGTCGTGTTGTTTGTTTTTGTTAAATCTTATTTTTAAAGTTTGACATGCATGGATGTGTATGCATGAGTGGGCTGCATGTATAGAGGCCAAAAGATGGTGTCAGATCCCCTGGGACTGAAGGCATAGATAATTATAAACCACCAGGTAGGTTCTCGTGATTGAACTCGAGTCCTTTTGGAAGAACAGCCAGTGCTCTTTACCCACCAAGCCACCTCTCCAGGTCCTCTTTTTAAAAGTCCTGTATCTCATATTCACAAGCTTTGAAACAGCTGTTCAGTTTCCTCTGTTGCCAGATGTCTTAGTTTCTTTTCCTGTTGCTGTGATAACATACCCTGCCGAAAATATTTTAACGGTAAAAGTGCACAGTTCAAGGGAACAGTCTAGCATGGTGACCAGCATGGTGAGTCCAAATGGGAGAAGTTTGAAGTAGATAATAATGAATGTCTGGGGTTGAATTCATATTTAGTTTGATGACTCCAGGCTCTTTCCTAAACACCCCACTCTCCTGTCCTCTCAGGGGTACCCTCTATTGGTTCATTTTGTACTCTGGAGACTTGGGGTTAGGGAAAAGAAGCGAGAAAGCAGAAAGGAGAGAGGAGGGGGTGGGGGTGGTGGCCAGGACTTCTGGAGCTGTCCGTGGTGCTGGTGCCTCAAGTCAGCATAGAACTGGAGAGCCAGGAGAAGACCACGTGGGCAGAAAGGGAAGGACAGTGAAATGTGAAGGGCCCTCTGCCAATGAGGAGGACCAGTAAGTGCAGAGCTCAGACTTGAAGGACTTCATGTTGAAACAAAGACCTGGGTGCACAGTTGCTAGTAAGCTAAAACTTGGTTCTCAGCACTGAGTTGAAACTAGTATAGTATAGCATTACTGGCCACTGACCCATCCCCACAGCCCCACACACTGTCAAGTTTGGTTTCTCAGTTTTCTCCCTACATACTCTGGCTCTATCCCATGACCAAAGAACTAAGGAGTCAATACCAGGCAAAATGTGGGATCTAGGACACTGATTTGGCCCACAGGAGCTGGTGTCTGGTCTGAGAAATCCAATGTCCATACTTTACCATTTGCTAAGGTGTTTTGTTTTGTTTTGTTTTAAATACAACTCCCATTCGTTTCAATTTTACAGATGAGTAAAGAGAGGCTTTACCCAAAGAGATGAAGGGGTCTGCAACCCTATAGGTGGAACAACAATATGAACTAACCAGTACCCCCAGAGCTCGTGTCTTTAGCTGCATATGTATCAGAAGATGCCCTAGTCGGCCATCATTGGGAAGAGAGGTCCCTTGGTATTGCAAACTTTATATGCCCCAGTACAGGGGAACGCCAGGGCCAAGAAGTGGGAGTGGGTGGGTAGGGGAGCAGGGCGGGGTGGGGTATAGGGAACTTTTGGGATAGCATTTGAAATGTAAATAAAGAAAATATCTAATAAAAAATAGAGGGGAGCGGGGGGAGGGTATGGGGGACTTTCAGGATAGCATTTGAAATGTAAATGAAGAAAATACCTAATAAAAAATTGGAAAAAATATTAAAAAAGAGAGGCTTTACAATTTGTCTCACATTTTCCAGCTATTGAAAGATGGAGCCACGTGCCTTTAATCCACATGCACTTGGGAGGCAGAGCCAGACAGCTCTCTGTGTTTAAAGGCAGTCTGATCTACAGAGCAAGTTCCAGGACAGCCAGGGCTACACAGAGAAACCATGTATCAAAAACAAAAACAAAAAAACCAACCAGCCATCCAACCCACCCACCAACCAACCCACCAGACAAACAACCAAACAAAAACCAAAGAGAAAGATGGAACCAGAACCTGAACTTGAATTTCCTAGGAAGATGAAATATCATGTAAATTTTTTCTCCATTCCCTTACTCTTGGCCTACATGGATTTCTACTCTGTGGTAGTTTAGGGAGTAGGTGGAGAGAGAAAATTGTCTGGGAGGGAGGCTTGCATAGGAAAGGTGGAAACCCACAAGTTGGTTCTGGACAAGGAGTAAGCCTTTCCTTTGAGTTCTTCTGGCGTACAACAGCTGTAATGGTTAATCTCTGTTGTCAGCTTGACTGATTCCTTCAAGAGACATACCTCTGGGCTTGTATACAAGGGTGTTGACACAGAGATTAGCAGAGTAGGGAAGATTTACTGTGAATGTGGCATCATTCCATGGTCTGGAATAAAAGGAGAGAAAGAAGGAACCCAGAAGACTGAAGAACGTCAGCTGCCCTGTTTTTTACTTCCTGATCTGCCAAGATGTGAGGCGTCCCAGACACAAGCTCCCATTGCCTTCTCCACTATGCTGGGCTAAGCCCAAACAAATCCTTCTTCGTTCAAATTGCTCCTAATAGGTGTTTTGTCATAGCAATGAAAAATGTAACGAATGCCCTTCAGTTTTGGAAGGGTAGACCTTTCATCTGCAAGGGATAGACAGATGTGCTGGCTGGTCAGCAGAGCAACCCTGGCACTTAGGTACACTGTCTTTGGCTTTCCATACCTCAGCACAGCAAAAGCAGCCTCCATCCTTGAAGAAACAGAGGAGGGAGGTGTGGAAAGAAGATATTCCCTCCCAAGTACACTGCAGAGAGGCTGAGGCTGGTAGAAGGAACACAGAAAGCTACACGGCTTATGTATAGAGATCAGAGGGGGAATGTGTTCGTTCATCCCTTTTCATGTGCTTAATCAATGAAACACTGCATTTTGGAAATTAATCAATAAAGCCTTCATGTTGAAGGCCTATAGCCCTAGAGGCTGGGGCAGGGGGATTTCAAGTATGAGGCCAGCCTGGTCTATAAAATGAGGACCTGTGTCAACAGATAAACAAAAGAGAAGAAATTATCCACAACAAATAGATAAGGGAATCAAGGGTCAGAGAGATCGTGACTTTTTCAAAGCCTTACAGCCAGAAATTAACAAAGGTTAATCCCAGGCCTGTCTGGTTCCAGTCTGAAATCTTCTCTATTCCAGGGGAAGCTGATGAGAAGATACAGGAAGATACAGGAAGGAAACAGGATATTGTGTATGCAGTAAAGCCCAAATTGCTAACTGTGTGCTTTGTCCCCCAGCCCCAGGCCTCAGACAGAGAGCTCAGGTCTCTCATCTATCCTTACTTTTTCCAATACTTTGGTCCTTATAATTTTCCTGAATCATTCACTTTCATTCACAGCCTTGAAACAAATGGCGTTTGTGTCTGTGGGCCTAAAGAGGACATGACCACTCAGATCCAATGCCTAGCATCTTCTAAGCTATCTCAGCTACTGAGAAGGGGACTTCCAAGGCAAGTCCATTGTCTGCTTCCCTCTCCTCACACCCAGCACCCAACCAAGCCTTCCTGGGTACTCAACTTCCTGAGCAAAGTCCAGTATGTGGGGGCCTCTCCTTAGGAGTCCTCACATCAGCTGAAGTTACTGCTCAGAGCTGCCAGTTATAATTCCAGAGAAGCGCAGACCACAGCACCTGATAACAAAAGAAACTGTCCTTCCACTGTCCTAACCCAGAACTCACCAATATATAATCAAAAGATGCTGGGAAGAGGTTCCTCAGGAGAGGAGACCAAAGAACACATGGCTCAAAAAATCTGACTTCTTTATCATCAGTTTTTTCTTATTGGGTTCTCTGAGGTCCCCCCCCAAATCCTGCATAAGTATTCTCAATTTTTTTTGGCATAAGTATGAAAAGGAAAATTTTGTTTATTCATTTCTATTCATCATTTCATCATTCATTATTCCATTACATTCATTATCATTCATTCACTTATTGTCATTTATACCCCCCACTTTTTTTGTCCATAAGGTCCAGCTGAGTCAGACTGATTAAAAAAAAAAAAAGAAGAACTTGAAGAAAAACAAAAAAAGGGAGAAATCATTACAGGAGCTCCAAATAGCATCAACGTCATCACGTTCAAAGTACAGCCTTCAGATTCTGAGAAACCAGCGAGACACTCACTGAGTTCCACGTTCCTTAATCCCCAAAGAATTCCAGGCTTAGTTGGGCTGGCATGACTTAACCGACCTCCTGGACCTCCCTTGCAGCAGCCCTGCCCTCCCCCGCTCATGTGATCCCTCAAGCCAACTCAGGTCACTTTGTCACCTCAGTCCATCGCCTACCTCCCACAAGTGAACCCCAATCCTCCAAACTGCTCGTTTATTTTCTGGGTTTGCTTCCAGCTCTCTGAGCTCTCCCTCTATAACCACACCACACCCCTTTCATTCTGAGGAGGAATGGGTTCACTGTTCAGGCAGTAAAACTCTTTAATTGCCGAAGAATGAACTTTGAGATTCTTGGCTTTTTCTACGTCGCCTTCATCCAATGATACCTTTCTCACAGCGTGCACACCAGTGCACAGACAAAAAAGAATTTCTTCATACATTAACTTTTGTCTCTCTTCAAACAAGTTAATTTTCTTTGGTCTCAGACCAAAAGATATCTGGAAGAAAATGCCAAAGGTGTTCTCTTTCGGCAGCAGAAGGAGCACATTTATAAATCCTATGCAGTAAGAAATAACCAGAGGCTGTTTTCAATGAACCATCATGATCATAGGGAATGAGGCTCTGAGTCTAGATCAGTCTACTTCAAGAGATTAGGAATGACTCCCATTCAGGCAATCTATGATTTTTGAGCCCAACAGTAATCTATGAATAAGGTGGTCAAATAAAGTAATTGCCAGGACACCATGAAAATTGGGGGAACCATGTTTACCTTGTCTGGAATGGAAAAAGACCACAGTTGGTACTACAGCAGGGAAAATCTTGGATTCAATACTTAACATAGGGAGATTAAATTTGAGCAGGCATTGACTGGGTGTGTAGCTTAGTGATGATCAAAGCTTTAATTCTTAGCACAAAAAGAAAAAAATATATAAAGAAAGTTAAAGAAAAAAGAAGAAAAAGGAAAGGAAAGAAGAAAAAAGAGAGAAAATAAAGGAAAAGAAATGAAATGAAGAGAAAAACAAAACAAAAAGAAACGGACTCATTCGCTTTCTCTGAACCTTGGCTCTTTTGGGTTGCCGTCGTTGCCATGGGATACCAAAAGACGCTGTGTCCCGAGCGTCCTGTATCTACGGAGACGTTAGCACAGCGTTTGCATGAGTTCTAAACGTTGGAGGCCAGCGAGAGGAACAAGGAACGGTATCTGTACTAAAAACCCCTTTTACAGGAAATCGTGGCGGGTCTTCAGAAAGTCCTTTCGTTGTGGGCGAGATTAATTAGATGCGGGGGCCAGGAGACCCTGAGAAGCCCCATAAGTACATTTTGTTCCCTTCGTTTTAAGGCTTCCTTCCTCAGCTCTACTTGACCACTCCTTACCCTCACCCCTACTCCCGGTTTTTTCACCTGTCGTTTGTAAAATTTTAAGATCAGAAATTAGGCAAATAAAAGAAACTGATAAAATACCCCCACCCCCGAAACTAGAAAATTGGTTTAAAACAAGCCCCCCCCAAACACACACACACACACACACACACACACACACACACACACACACACACACACACACACAACTGCACGTTTTTTCACAGCAAAATGTTGCAAATGACCTTCTCTGTTCCCGGAAAGGCTCCATGCTTCCTGCCTTAAGTCCCGGCTGGACCACTTTTCTACCTTATTTTGTCTCTTCTCTAGCCTTTCAGAGATAGATTGGTGTATTGAGTGGGGACTTTTTCAGAGAGGCAAGGCAGACTGTCTGTTGAATCCCCTGATGTCTGAGAGATCAGGGACTAGGGACAGGACCTAAAGCTATCCAAGGACAGAAAAGTAACAGCTCTCCTCCCCACCCGCAGCTTGCATTTCTTGGGTTCTGTCTGAACACCCACTTTACATTTGGAGGTAGGAAGCTTGTTTTGTACAAGTACCTGCTGTATCAGACCTGTTTGGTAAATGCTCTGTGAGGGAATGCATGGGATGAGGACAGTAACTTGAAATGGTTTCCTCCAGTGTTAGAGAACCTTCTAGGAACAAATGAGCCAACAGAGGGTTTCTCTGGCTGGTGGAGAGAGAATGAGATTGTCTTTGGGAAATGTGTAAACTGCTAAAGGTAATCATGAGATTGTTACATTATAACATGGGGACCTTAATTAACCACCAACTTGAAGAAGGAGATGTTTTAGGTTAAATTAAAAGCAAGTCATGGCCAATCATGATGGTTCATGTCTTTAATCCCAGCGCTTGGAAGACAGAGGCAAGTGGATCTCAGAGTTTGAGACTAACCTAGTCTGTAGATCTAGTTCCAGGACAGCCAGGGCTACACAGAGAAACCTTGTCTCAAAAGAAAAACAAGGAAAAGAAGGCAAATCACATGTAACGATAAACAACTGTAGGGATTAAAATATCTGTTGAAAACCTCACAATACTGTCTGGATTGTTAGTCAAATTGATACTATTTGGGATATGGACAATCTTACTTAAAGAAGTGAAAAAAAATACTAAACAATGTGAAATATAGAAATAAGTTCAAAAATAAGTATTACAGCTTTGCTGTCCAGTGTAGTAGCTACTAGGCAACTTTAACTATTGAGCACTTGAAATCTGGGTGGTCTGAATTGAGATAAACTGTGAATATAAGATGTGCTGGACTGGAGAGAAAATTCAGTGCTTAAGATATTCATTCTCAGCATACACATATTGGGTGACTCACAACTGCCTCTAACTCTAGAGCCAGGGAATCAAATACCCCCTCTGGCTTCCACCAGTACCACCTGCATGTGGCAAACACACACACACACACACACACACACACACACACACACACACACACACATACACACACACACACACACACACACACACACATGCACGCACAAATAAAAATTTAAATTAAAAAGAATTAGATGCACTGCTGGGTGTGGTGGTGCACACCTTTAATCCCAGCACTTGGGAGGCAGAGGCAATGGGATCTCTGAGAGTTCAAGTCCAGCCGAAGCTACTTAGTGAGGCTATGTCTAAAAACAAACAAAGTCAAACAAACCAACCAAATAGCAAGTTGAACAGACTGTGGAGAACAAGCCAGTAAGCAGTGTTCCTCTACTGTTCCTGCCTCCAGGTCCCTGTCTTCAATTCCTGCCCTGACTTTCCCGAGAGTTGTAAGAGAAGATTAACCCTTTGCTCTTCCAAGTTGCTTTTGGTCATAGTGTCTGTGACAGCAATAGAAAGCAAACTAAAACACGTGTAGTCATGGAAGAAAAGGGCTACACCAGCCTTATTCCAAAATCCCTCCTCCATGTGGTTTCTGGAGTGGTACTTTAGGCCACTGAGCAAAGCTCTGGGCCTTTTGTTCAGCCTCGTGCCTCAAGGCGCCACCTCATAGCAATAGCACTTGTCAAAACAGAGAGCAAACTCCTCCTCCATCTCAACTAGGAAGAGTCTTCTTTACCAACTCTCTTTCTCACTTCCTCCTCTGCTCCTCTCAACTCCAGACTCGTCTGCTGATCTGGTAGGGATTTTTGGCTTTGCTAGATGCTCATCCAGAAAAACCAATGCCACATCACGAGGACCAGGGAGAACTGTGACTGTACAATGAACACTGTGAATGAAGATTTGTGCCTGAGTGCCAGCACACTGGGAAGTAGCAGTGTCACCACCCAGGTGAGGGTATGGCTGGGGTGGTGGATCAAGTGTGGCAAGACCAAGTGGGGGCCATGGTCACAGTACAATAGGGTGAACGTCTGGGGGACAGACTTTCCCATATACACTCTGGCACTCACCCTCCCTAGATGGAGCCCTGGGCAGACCTGAGTGCTGGGAACTATGGTTCCCATATGGTTCTGTGAAGGTAACTTTTATTCCCCCTAAGGTAATTGTCATCTCAAAGGTTTACTGCCTCAGTCTGCTAACCTGGGCCTCGTCTTGGAAGCTTGTAGCCTCTGTACAACCTAAGCCTAGAATGTCTCCAGCCTCTGAGACTTGCTGCTGAATAAGCTCACCCTTTCTAGTTCTTTCTGATCTCTGTCTGGCTGGTTCAACCCAGCTATTCTGGCTTTAACTTCTCTCCACACTGACTGATTCAAACTGGATTCTTTCAGCTTCTCCTGGCTTGCTCTGCTTAACCTCAAACTAACTCTGGCAATCTGTTCTAAACTTCTGGATCCTTCTCATTCTCTGGCTCCTCCTGTCTTCACCTGGATCTAGCTTGTTCTCTCTCTGCAACCTGTCTCTCTATAACTGTTCCCAAAAAACTGTCCCCACCTTCTACACTGTCCCTCAAGTGGCTTCTCTTTCCCCTCTCTTCTCGTGAGAGTTGGGCATATCCTAGTCTGTCAAATATTTTCTCTGATTTGTCGCTTTGTCTGCTACTGAATTAGGCAGCACTTTTAAATGTGAGTTCTTCCTTCTACAAACTTTACCTTCATTGTTTGGGATTAAAGATATGTACTAAGGCCGCGTCTGTATTCCAGCCAGGGGAATTAAAGGTGTGTGCTAAGGCTGAGCCACACCACAGCTAGAAATAGGTTTGTCCAATAAACAACACAATCTTGGGGTTCACATTGTGATCATATATCCTGCAATGCCATGCCCAAGGGTGAGGGACTTTCATCACCCCATAAGTGCTAAAAGCAGGATGAAGCTGCGAGATCTTGGTCTGTTTCCTAAGTCTCGACTTCTTCTCCTTTTATGCCACCTGAACAGCTTGTAGATCCCCTGGACAGGAAAATATGCCTCATAAGGAGGCAAAATGATGTGAAAAAGAGGGTGATCTGGGGCATCGAGGTCGCCGAGAAGCTGCACTGGAAAGGCTGGGAGCTGGGAAAGGAGACCACAAGAACCCTGGTTCTGAAAAACCTCTCCCTGAAAACCCAGAAGATGAAGTACAGGTACCAGAATGAGGGACCAGGGGCCACCTGAGCCCACAAGCCCCCAAGGTGGGTTCTTCTTAAAAAGAAAACAAAACAACCTTTAAAAGGTCACCAAGTCAGAAGAACACTCAAAACATGTACAGTGTGAAGAATCCTAACCGGAGCCCACATCGTGGGGCCTTCTTACTTGCAGAGAACAACTATGCTGCCTCCTGTTCTAATGACTTTCTTGCTTTTCCCAAATGAATTTGCCACATGTGTTGGCATCTTTTTAGCAATCCAGTCCAATTTACCTTATGGACTTTAAAGGAAAGAATATGATTTGCTTTTTTTGTAACCTTTTCTTTTTAAACACAAATTGTCTCTCTGTATACACACCTCCAGTATTCCTGTTTTTCTAAAGAACCTTTCAAAATGTTCTTTTATGTATATGTAATTGCTTTTTGTGAATGGCCTGATGATATATTTCCTCAGCTGAATGTGCCGTTTTCTCAGCCCCATTCTTGGCACTGGTGTGCTCCAGTGGATGCTCTCCCCTATGATACTGACTGCCGAACTGTGTAGATCTCTAGCTGGAATATGATCTGTGCTCCAGGTCTACCAGTAGAATCCTGGGGTTAAGTAGTCAAGTCTGAAGTAAGCTTGATCATGTAAGTCCTCCATCTTCTCAAGATTACTCATTGCTCTTATCCCCTTGAACTTTGACAAAATCTTAAACTCAGCTCAATACACATATAGCCAATTTTTGGTGCGCGACATTAGGATTTGGCTGCACACACAAATGAATGAACTTGGGAAATGACACATTACAGTACCGAGTCGCTCTACATCTGGTTCTCAAGTGCTGGCATGATAGGTATGTGTCACTGTGCCCAGGTATATGTGATGTGCTTTAAAGTTGTTGTCATCATTTGTTGGTTGATAGGGTTTTTTTTTTTTTGAAGATTGTTGACTTTTTTGTTTGTTTTGAGATAGGATCTTATAATATAGGCCTGCCTGGCCAAGAACTTGTAGCAGTCCTCTTATCTCAGACTCTCAGGTGATGGAATTACAAATATGAGCCACCATGATTGGCTAGGTTTTCCAATATTTTCAAACGTTTTTTTAAGACTTATTTTTATTTATCTGCATGTGTGTGTATGCCTCTGTGTATATACATACATGCATATGTAATGTATGTGGGTGACCTTGAGTCCAGAAAGGTCGGGGGGGGGGGTGTTGTATCTCCTAGAGGTGAAGTTACAGGCAGTTGTGAGCTACCATGTGGGTGCTAGGAACCAAACTTGGATCCTCTGAAGGAGCAGCAAATGACCTCAACTAGTGAATCATCTCTCCAGTCCCTAACATTTTTGAATTGAGGTATCATTTGTTTTGTCTTTTCCCTATTTTGTTCATATGGTAAATTATATGAACTGACTTTCTGAATTAGACTAATCATGAATATCAGGATAATTCCAACATTGTTATATTCTTTTTCTGACTCCGACTCCTCCTTCCCCTCCTTTTCCCCCTCCTCCTCTCCCTCCTCTTCCTCCTCTTCCCCCTCTCCTCCTAATACTTGTTTCTGACTAAGTTTAGTCTAGTTTTTGTTCTGCCTCTGATAGGTTTTGGTAATAATATATAGTTGTTACAAAGACAGTGTTAGGGAGTGTTTCTGTGTTATCTTGAAGAGGAAAGACTGGAATGTCTTTCCTCCAGTGCTAGGCAGTATTTGCTACGACCCACCTGTTCCAGTGTTTCCTTTATGGAACATTCTTGCCTACCCTTTTCCATTTCTTCAATGGTTTTCGGGTGGCGTGACCATAAAGTTGATTGACTAATTTTTGGGTTGGTTTTGTATGTTGCATTTTCTATGGTGTTTGTTCCACCCACACTCACCAGGCCATTGGTGCAGTCATTGTCCACATCATTGTCCACGCCTGGCTCTCTCCATGATCATCATCTTCAGCAGAGACAGGAGTCTTGCTGTGAATAACTGTAGGAGTGAAGGAGCAGGGAACCAGGCGTGGTGGCACATGCTTGGGGAATCAGAAGGAGTTCAAGGCTTCATGCAGCAAGTTTGAGGCCAGCCTGTGCTATATGAGACCCTGTCTCTAAGCAAACAAAGGAACTGTGTATATGAATATGTGTATATGTGTATATATACATGTGTGTATAATGGCAAAGGACCTGAGGATAGTCTATTTGGTAGACTGCCTAGCATGTAAAAACCTGTATTTGATCTCCAACACTGTGAAAACTGGATGCAGTGGACCATGCCTGTAATCCCAGCACTAGGGAGGTAGATTCAGATTAGAAGGCAGAGGTCACATTTGGCTATATATGGAGTTCAAGGCCAGCCTGGGTCACATGAGACCGTGTCTCAAAAAATAAAATTACAAGGAGAAGGAAGACATAGGTCCCCTTACAATCTGACCCCTTAAAGAGTGACTTCCATCCTCCGGCTTCCTCTGGTGGTTCTGATCCTGGCTCAGACGTTCTTACCACCTGGCTCTTCTCTGCAGGCCTCCCAAGACCAAGTTCTTCTTCACTATCATTCCACAGCCCATCTTCCTGAGCCCAGGCATAACGCTCACACTTCCCATTGTCTTCCGACCTCTAGAAGCGGTAAGGTCAGCCCAACAAGCAATGCAGTGTGGGGGAGGGCAAAAGATCCGAGACCTCAGAATGGGAGGACGGTTTGAACAGCGGGGATTTCCACACACACCGGTACATCCTGTGTTTGGGAAGCAGAAGCAAGCTGATCTCTCTGAGTTTAATGCCATCCTGGTCTGCATAACTGCATCCTGGTTTGTAGTCAAGGCTACAAAGTGAGATCCTGTCTCAGAAAAATAACCAAACAAACAAACAAAAAATAAATTAAAAAAAAAATCTACAGCTTAGGAAGACCCTCCCTTGATCTTGTTCAATAAAAGGCTGTTTCCTATTGGGCATGGGGTCAGAAGGGCTGTAATTATCACCAGAAAGCTCTTGATTCGTTAGGCACTTACTCTCTGCAAGGTTCCTCAGAATGTTTCTTGTAAAACTTTCTGTCTTTGAAGCTCATTATATTGAGTTATAGCCTCACGATGCCCAGGTTATCCTGGAACTTCTAGGCTCAAGGGAATCCTCCTGCCTCAGGTTCTTGAGCAGCTGCAATCACAGGGGTATGCTGTTGAATCTGGCTCCTCAGAATTCCTTGTTTCCCACAAAAGTGGCTTTTTTCCCCTCAGGGGCCATAAGCATTCATGAAATTCTGATATGGTCAGTCTTCCTGCTAGGGATTCATTGGAGGGGTGGCTTAGCAGAAGTGGAATGTCCTGACTCTTACCTGAACACCACTCACTGGTAACTGTCTCTTCCTCTACCTCCTGTCCTGCAGAAGGAATACACAGACCAGTTGTGGTTTGAAAAAGAAGAGGGGGTGTTCTGTGTGACCCTGAAGGCCACCTTGCCTTGCTACAAGCTAGACTGCCCATCATCTCTGCAACTGCCCATGTGTGCCCTTGGGGACACAGTGGAGACTTGGTTCTGTCTGAACAATGTGGGGTGAGAAGGTCCTGAAGTAGAGAGAGCAGTCCCCGGGGGTGGGGGAGGGGGGAGGAGAACTGTAGTGAGCAGGGGAGACAGGCTCCTGCCAGCAGAACCCCAAGACCTGACCTACTCCCTCACTCTTAGGGACCTGCCCACCTTCTTCACCTGGGAAGTCCCAGCCCCATTTCAGATACTACCCACTACGGGGTTACTGGAGCCAGGCCTGGGTTGTAAGATCAAAGTGACCTTTGAGCCCCTCATAGCTGTCATCCATGAAGTTGAGGCATTGTGCTGGTACGGAAAGGGAAACAAACAGAAGAACAGCATTAACATACAGGCTGCAGGTAAGCCTGCCCTCCCACCAGAGACCCTCCTCAGCCCTCCCTGAGCTTTAGATCTCAGGGCCCCCACCCCCCACAGGTCCCCACCTGCCTATCACTCTTCCACCAGCCCTAGGCTTTATCTTCTATAAATCACAGACTATCCCTCCCAGTGGTAGAGGCAGGGGTGGGGACACACGATACACGGTCTTGTAGGGACTGTTCAGCTGGGGCTATAGAGGCCCTGATAGGTTCTCCCTAAGACAGTCCCCCTTCTCTGCCCCAGCTAAATGTGCACAGCTGCTGGTGAGCATAAAGCACAAGGGGCTAGAGGACCAGGATCAGGAAGGCTTCCAGAAGGTGGTACACTTCGGCTATGTCTCCGTGGGCTCCGTCGCAGAGCGGCAAATCAGGCTGTATAACCCATCTGCGGTGTGCATGCACTGGGAAAGGATAAGCAAATGGGAATGGGCAAGGCTCAGGGACCCCAAGCCTGGGTATACTCCCCCTTCCTCCCCATTCCCAGGGTTCATGTGTCCTGTAGCCCACTGAGTGTTCTGACCCCCAGGCCTTAGGCTAGCTCTCATACTACCTTTGGGAGAAGTAAAAGATGTCCGCCCCGCCCCTCGCCCCCCCCACCCCCCGCTCTGGGCAGCCTTGAGATGGGACACACGCGTGGCCAGCCTGGATACCACCTGTCCCTGATCCCTCATGTGGCTTCCTCAGTATGATGCACAGGCCGCCCAAATCTGGGACTAGAACCTTTCCTTCCCCTAACCCCTGGCTCTACAGGTTAACGCCCCCTTCAAGATAGAAATGGCCGAACACGTGCTGACCAAAGACCCGAGCTTCTCATGTTCCACAAGCCAAGGCATTGTGCCCCCGGGGGAGAAGAAATGCCTGTCACTGTTCTTTCACCCCAAGACTTTGGACAGCAGAGCCATCGACTACTTCTCCATCATACCTTCTGGCTGTGCCACCAAAACTTTGCTCCAGGTTGTTGGTTTCTGTAGAGGTAATGGTCGTCCCAGGATGTCACGCTCCCCAGAACTCGAGTGTCCCACTAGGGAGTCATTCCCTTGAGCGCTTTGTCCACTCCTGGTCCCTGGGCCTGGGTGTCTGCTGTCCCCTGGTGGCCATTGTGGGAAAGCACTGTGGATACCTGGTGATCCCATCTTTCCATACAGTAATGATGGAACTGAGTTTTGCAGGGCTCCAGGGAGCACTCCATCCAAGCGGTGGGACTTCCTATGAGATATCTTTTGAGGCTGGCACCCTCCAGCCCACCCAAAGGGCAAGGATCTCTCACAGGGACCCCTTTCCTCTGCCTAGGTCCCGATGCAGTGCTGCAGCACTCCTGTGTCAACTTCCACTGGGTCAAGCTCGGGGAACGCCGGGAACAGACTCTGTGGATTGAGAACCAGTCAGACTGCCAGGCTCACTTCCAGTTTGATATTGACTGCCAGGAGAGTGTCTTCAGCATCAGGCCTGCCTTTGGAACCCTGGCAGGCAAGACTCGTATGACCCTGCACTGTGCCTACCAGCCCACTCACCCTATCATCAGTTTCCGGAGGGTGGCTTGTCTCATCCATCACCAGGTGAGTGATGGAGAAGGGACCAAGATGTGGGGAGGAGGCCCTGAGACTAGGAGATGAAGGCAAGGCTTGGTGGGCACCCTCCTCCTTGCGGAACCTCTAAGGGATCTGACTGGGTCATCTGCCCCTGTAGAGCCTCTGCCATGGTTTAGGGACAGAGCATGACCAGGGTGCATGAAAAGCTCACTGGTCCGGGTGGGTGTGCCAAGTTCTCCCCCACTGCCCTCGGGCCATTGGCTCTGCTGCTTCTGATGTCACTGCTGCCAGTCAGTGACGTCACCTCACTCGGGCATGCGCAGGAGGCGAGACCTCTGAAGCTAGAACCCAAGCCCAGCCCCCATGGGCATGTGATGTACAGTACCTGGACATGGCAACAAAAATGGAGGCTGGAATGTAGCCTAGGATCCCCCATCAACTGGGCTCTGGGCTTAACCCCTCTACCTGGGGAAAAGGCTCTTTTGCCCGGTTCTCATAAGTGCAGCATGGGCTCTGGGAGGCCTTGGAGCAAAGAGACAAAGCAGATGTGGTTTTCTGCCATTCTACACTGGCAGGGTGGGGCTAAATGCCGGGTATGATAGGCTTCTGTTTGTCACCAGTCAGCAGGAGAATGCCTGGGAATCATGGGTAGTGCAAGAAGAGCAAGCAATAGCTGAGCATCCTAGCTACAGGTCCAGGCTGCTCTCCCCTTGACTTGCCCTGGGATACCACAACTTTCTGCTCAGCTAGCAGGCAGCTCTCAGGATGTTGCCCTGACCACCATCCTTCAGCCTCTGCTCCCTAACTCTCCTCTGTCCAGCCCCCCACTTCCTCTTGCCTCACCACCTACCCTGGGTTCTGTCTTGCATGGACAAATGTCACAGGACCCACTGTTTCTGGACCTGATTGGGACCTGCCATTCAGACAGCATCAAGCCAGCCATCCTGACACCTCAGCACCTCACTTGGTACCGAACACACCTGGCTCGGGGCCTGACCCTCTACCCTCCTGACATTCTGGCTGCCATGCTAAAGGAGAAAAAGCTGGAACGGGACGAGGATGGGGCCCTCATATTGCCCATTGAGGTATGTGAGATGCCAGACATCCCAGCCCCACACAGGCGGGCTGATCTCTCCAGGATCCCCGACCCTCCCTTGCAAGTCACTGAGTAGGCCCGTGCCCTACACTACTGTAGCTGGGGATGACCCGCATGGAACACTTGAAGCACTTGAGAGGAGGGAGCCGAAGAGAGTCAGCAGCAAGAAGAATGACATTTGAACCCTGTCCCAGTCTCTCCCTATGCAGGAACTGGAGGACCTGCCAGACCAAAAGTACCCCAATATCCCTCCCATGACGGAGTACTTTTTTGACGGCACCAGGGACCTGGCCATCTTTCCCCCAGCTGTCTGTCTAGAGCCCATTGATGTGGACTTTGGTGCCTGTCCTGGGCCTGAAGCCCCCAACCCTGTTCCTTTATGCCTGAGGAACTATACCAAAGGCAAGATCACCGTGGTCTGGACTGGCAGATCTGACTGCCCTTTCTGGGTGACCCCAGTCACTAGTGACGTGCCCCCACTCAAGTCCATAGCCCTGCGCCTGTACTTCCAGCCGTCCTCTCCCAACTGCCTCTATGCTGTGGAGCTAGAAGCCTTCGCCGTTTATAAGGTGTGTGCATACAGACTGAAACAACTGTGGAAGCTAAGTCTCTCCCTAGAGCCTGAAGGGCAGAGTCTGGCCACAAGGATGACCCGTGGCTGAAGGGCATTTCCTAACTGCTTCTATTTTTTCTTTGGCTGGACAGTGCCCTCTTCTGGTTTTATCCTCCCAGGCTCATGGTCTGACTTGGCTCTCCTGAGTCTCACTTCTGTGTGGTCTTCCCCCTTGCCTCCCCCCAGGGAAGAACTCAGCTGGGATCAAACCCTTTGGAAAAACTTAGTGCCTAGGGAGGAGCCCTCTGGGGGGTGTCAGGTAGGGGTCCCTGGTCACTAGGCCTTAAAGAAGGTACCCAAAGCAAAAACATTGTTTTTATTTTGTAGTTTGTAGGGTTTTTTTGTTTTCTGTATTTGTTTTTGTTTTTGTTTTTGTTTTGTTTTGTTTTGCTTTTCAAGACAGGGTTTCTTTCACTATACAGCCAGGGTTGGCCTCAACTCCTTGCAATCTCCTTGCTTCAGCCTCCCATTTCTGAGACTACAGATACAAACTCACAACTTGCTGCTCAAAGCATGGTTGTGGGGTTTTGGTTTTGTTTTGTTTAGAGAAGTTCTTGTCTAGTGTATGCTAGTTTTGAATTTGTTGCATAGCCAAGGACAAACTTGAACTCCTGGTCTTTATGCCTTCATTTCCTGAGTACTGAAATCGCAGGGATGGACTGCCACCCTCAATTAATTTGGTGCTAAGGTCCAAACCTAGGGCTTGATGTATATTAGGCAAGAACTCTACCAACTTAACTATACTCTTGGTGTTCTCTCTCTCTCTCTCTCTCTCTCTCTCTCTCTTCCTCCTCCCTCCCCCTCTTTCTTTCTCTTCTTTCTCTTCTTTCTTTCTTTCTTTCTTTCTTTCTTTCTTTCTTTCTTTCTTTCTTCCCTTCTTGCTTGCTTTCTTGCTTTCCTTTCTTTCAAGACAGGGTCTCACTGTGTAGCCTGGAACTCCCTACGTAGACCATGATATATGCCACTATGTCCACTCAGACATAGATTCTACTCAGAGTAGAATCTTTGACTGTCCCATTCTCATATATTAGCAGGGCTATGGGAGACAGGTAGGAATGTGATGCTAACTTCTGCTGGCCAGTTCTGAGTACAGCAGATTGTGGGTTCTAGACCTGTGCTGATCCATAAGGCAGGCAGGCAGGCACCGGCCAGTCATATGTGACCAGTGAGCACCTGAAATACAGTGGTCCAAGTAGAGAAAATGTGCTGTGAGTATAAAATACACCCAAATTTCAAAGGCTGACTATGGAAATAGTGTAAAACATCTCACTAATAGCCTCTCCAGTGATTGCATGCTGAAGTGACTGGAGTCTGGAACTATTGAGTCAAATAAAATAGATGATTGATATTTCATTCTTTAAAGAATGTGGCCACTGAAACATTTAAAATTGCATTTTCAGCCAGAGTCTGTGGCTCATGTTATATTTCCATTGGCCAGCACTGTTCTGGGTTCATTCCTGTAGAACAAACCTGCTTTAGCTACCTACCCCACTCTCCTCCATACAGAGGTTCCAGTAACAGCAGAAGGGATTTTGTACGTCCGTCCTAGGCAGTCTCCATCAAATCCTCCTTTCTAATGCTCAATATAGGATACCTCCAGCACAGGGCTAGGGAGGGGCAGGGTGACTGTCTTCTAGGGTCAGTCCCTGGACTCTGAGTTTCCTCGTGAGCTGTCCTCTGCAGGTCCTTCAGTGCTACAGCAATATTGAAGAGGACTGCACAGTGGTCCCGTCATGGTGTCTGAAGGTTCGGGCTCGAGGTCACAGCTATTCCCCTGCCTTAGAACACCACATCCCACACTATTCCCTGGATTCACCCCAGGTGAGCACGGCCCCAACCATCGCCAGAGCAAGATGAGGGAGAGACCCCAGCCTGCGCTTCCTTGTTCTCTTTCTAATGGCCTCAGTAATACATCCCCATGTCCTTTCTGGCCATCCTGGGGATTTAGGCCAGTGAATAGCTTGTTTGTGGATCATGTGTCTCCCTGCACAAGAACAGCCTAGAGTCTGGGTACCAGCCCTACCCTCTCCACCTGGGAACTATACTCTCCAACGCCTTCATTGGTCTTGCTCACTGGGTGCCTGCTGGCTCCCAAGCCTAGGCTGGACTTTGGGGATGAACTAGCCCAAAGCATGAGCCCCGTCACTCTTTTGAGGGTCAGAACTCCCAAACCTCTTCCCTAGGTCCTTGAAGGTCTTGTCTGTCTTGGGAGGTAGGATAGCACAGGGCTAAAGAGTGCATGGCCTGGGGCCAAGCCCCCAGAATCCAATTCTGCTTTTCCTTCCCAGGTTCTACCACTATGGTCAAGTTTTCATGTTTTGTTGTTGGGAAGGTATCACTTTAGAACAGTGGCTTGCACTTCCACTCTCTCATCCCAAGTCTATGCTGCCTTGATATGCATCCCAAGGCCACCCCTCCTTAAAATAAAGCTCCCCCTGACACTCTGAGTGCCTGCACTAATGTCCTTGGGCCCTTGGCAGCTCCCTTCTGTGTGACCAGTGGCAGCCTGTGCTGCTTCTGCACTGAGTCACATAAACTTGTTGGTACAACTGGTTGGGAACTTGGACCAGGGGTTATAGGCCTTGCGTTGTGTAGCCTGTTTAGTTTTTAGCCTAGTTCTGGCCAAATCCAAAATGGCCAAGAAGTGTTTAGAAGCTGGGACTATTGGGGCTGGCCCCCTCTGACATCTGAGTGACAATCATCTAGAAAGATGGAATGACGCTAGACTTCTGACCCAGGATGGCTGACTCCCTAAAGAGTAACTGGAAGACTCTGCTAAAAACTAACTTCACCTCTAACCTCAAGGACAGACCTCCAGAGGCCTGGCTTTTCCTGGGACCTGGGACCACCACATCCCTATGTCTGAAGGTCTTTGGGGGACAGAAGTATTCTTTAGTGGTAGGCTGCGGCTGCCCTTAATCTCCAGGAATTCTTTGCTGGCTGTGCCGTATGCAGAGATCTTGGCTCTCCTTGGAGACAGCATCATCCAAACCTGGGTGGGCCCCAAATGTGTATCTAGGGACGGAGAACTGAGGAAGGACGCCTTTCCCTCTTATTCTCCCCACCTCCCAGACGTTCCCAGCAGTGTCTCCTGGAAAACCCTCCTACAGAAGCCTGTTTTTGGTCAACAAAGGCTCCATGCTCATGACCTTCAGCCTGGCCCCCAATAGCAGCTCGGACATCACCCTGAGGCCCTCCTCTGGCCTCATCGGTCCTGGAGCCCACCAGGTCTTCCTTATAAGCACATACCCCAAGGGCACCTCATGGAGGCAGCACATTTTCTACCTGAACTTCAACTTTTATCCCCAGTACCTCAAGGTAGGAGGCAGGGGTAGAGGAACTGGGCCTTTACTGGGTCTTCAGGCCACCACAATTTGTCACTTTTTTTTCAAAACCACATTTTTAGGGTCTGTGCCAACATATGGTGGGATGGGAGTGGGGGGCATTTCTTTAATGAGGAGGAATGGGAGGGAGGGAGCTCTGGGCTCCACCCCTGGCGACTCAGCTACTTCCCAGTGAGTTGTCTGCTCCGCGGAGTTCAGGGCTGGAAAAAAGCTGCAAAGATCCCAGACTTATATCTGAAGGGAGTAGAGGGGTGTTTGCAGTCAGCCCAGGGGCAGGAATGGATGGTTAGACCCATATCTGACCCCATGAAAAACTGATACATCCTTTCTTGGTCCCTGAGGGTTCAATGTTTGTTTGTGATTTTAAGACAACAAATCTACCAGGCAGTGGTGGCATACTCAGAAGACAGAGGCAGGTGATCCCTGTGAGTTCGAGGCCAGCCTGGTCTGGGTAGTGAGTTTCAGAGTAGCCAGGGCTACACAGGGAAACTCCTGTCTTGAAAAATCAAACCAAACAACAAAAAAAGGCAATATATCACTATATAGCCCAGACTGTTCTTAGACTCTAGGCAATCCTCCTGCCTCACCTACTCTAATTTCCACCACACCTAGCTCTGGGTTCTTTTGAATCTGCTTTTGAGAGAAGCTGTTATGTTCAGTCTGGAAGACAGCTTTGGCTGTCTCCTCTCATGTGAAAATCAGCACGGATAGTTAAAAAAAAAAAAAAAAAAAAAAAAAAAAACCGAAGGGAAAGCCAAGAGGTCATGGCATTGTCCTTCCTTCCTCTGGCTCAGGAAGTGAGCATGCAGAGCAGAGAGGAGCCCCTGGATCTGAAGCTGGACACCCACAAAAGCATCTACTTCAAGCCTACCTGGGTGGGCTGTTCCTCCACCAGCAACTTCACCTTTCACAACCCCTCACGGCTGCCCCTGCAGTTTGAGTGGAGAGTCTCACAAGAGCACCAAAAGGTGCTGGCCGTCCAGCCGTCCAAGGGTACCATCCACCCTAACGAGAACCTCGTGAGTGCCTGGGCCCATTGTCAAGGAGGGTACCTGTCACCTTTACCTGTCTTACTAGTCCTGTGGCCTGTAACGCACACCTGCCTGAGCAATCTCTAGTCACCTCCCCTAGCCTGCAAGTGGGCTTTAGTCAAACCTTCCTTACCCACAACTTACAGGAAATTGAGGCTTAGGGGGAAGAATATTAAAAAGATCAAGACCAGAGGTGCAGAGTTGGGACTGGAGGCAACATTAGTGATGCCAGTGCCCAGGGCATGTCTAAACTTCATCATTCATGTTATCCAAGCAACAAGATTGCTGGCAGGTAGTTTGAGTCAGCTGGGTATGGGCCAAATGGGTGACTCTCTTAGGAAGGGGTGAGAAAGGAGACACCTGGTTCCAGGTTAATACAAAAGGGGGACCCAAACTGTCACTAAAATAACAGATGCTGTCTCCTATTCTGAGGTAGGTCAGATGCAGAGCAGTAACTACCAAAACATGGTATCCATACTTTTTTTAAAAAAAGATTTATTTATATTTATTATATGTAAGTACACTGTAGCTGTCTTCAGACACACCAGAAGAGGGAGTCAGATCTCGTTACAGATGGTTGTGAGCCACCATGTGGTTGCTGGGATTTGAACTCAGGACCTTCGGAAGAGCAGTTGGGTGCTCTTACCTGCTGAGCCATCTCACCAGCCCCATGGTATCCATACTTACCCAGGGATGGGAAATAGGAGCCTAGGAAATTCAGATGTAGGAAACAAACCCACTTGAGTCCTGGGGCCCAGCCTCTGGACACCAGGTTTCTGACCCTGGTCCAGATAGTTCACTTTTCTGAGGCTCCAGTTTCCATCATAATGAGTCTGGAAAATGCCACCATGTCCCTGTCATGGAGCTGTAGGATGGAGGGGCTTCTGGAGATGAGATGATAGGATGTGTGCCAAGTGGCATAAGTAGGCAAGTGCAAACGTGGTGCAAGCATTTGTAACAGGACCTCCCCCAGCCAGGAGTGGGTGTCCTGGACACATGCATGCAAGAATGAGCCGTCTCTGTGACCCCAGACACTAACGTGGATCTTCAGCCCTCTGGAGGAGATCAAGTACCTGTTCCGAGTGGGGATCTGGGTCTGGGAAGCCAGACAGTCACAAAAGACCAAACCCCAAGCCACTGTGCACTACAGGATTCGGCTGGTGGGCATGGGTGTTACTGGATGCCTCTCTGTGAGTAGAAGCCCTGTTGGGGGAGGAGCCAGGACCCAGGAGGGAGGGAAAGTTGTGCCCAGCCCTAAGAAGGCAGGCAACAAGGTAGAGGACAAGATACGGATCCTTGCACCCCACCTCAGATCTGCTTCTCCTTGGGGGATGGTTGGAAGATTAGGGGTTGGGGGCACCCCCAGAAGCTAGTTGGCTGTGATCTCAGGCAAAGCCAGTGGAGCTGGACTTCGGGAACGTACTGGTGAACAGCCAGGAAGTCAAGCCTTTGGTGCTCTTGAATGACGGCAACTGCACCCTCTATTACCGCCTGGTCCTGGAGCAGCACAGGCCCAAGGGCCTCCACAGTGACCCCTGTGGTACTGAGGCCTGGGCTGGGGCTGGGGCCAGGGAGGGGTGTGTGCATGTGTCTGTCTGTCTGTCTGTCTGTCTGTCTGTCTGTCTGTCTGTCTGTGCTTAAGATAGATGGCCCATACATACTATGGGTCAGGCAAGACAGCTGAAAAACCTAGCATTTCCACTTTTAAACTGTGGCAAATGCTGGTGACCTCGAGAGGCACGGCTCTTTCTGCCCCAGCCTGCTCTGCCATCAGGGAGTGCTGTGGTGACCTGGGGAGGAGGGTTTACCCGAGGAGGGCACCTCTGTCCAGATACCACTGATGACCCATGCATTACCATCTCCCTCACCCCCATCCCAGCTCTAGAATTCGACCACTCGGAAGGGACCATGCCGCCTCATTCCCAGGATACCATCTACCTGACTGCCCGTCCAAAAGTCCGTTCCCAATATTCCTGGACCATTAGCTACTGTCTCCTGTCCCAGAGAGGTCCGTGGGCTCTCGGTATAGAGTCAGTGCCAGGATGGGGAGATGGGAGGAGGTGAATTGTGAGATACAGAGCCAGAGGCACGCTAACTTCTAGACAAGCTGACAGTCAGTGAGAGCAGGGTGGCCTGTGCCTTCAGGATCTGATGGGTGTGACTATGTCTGTCCACGTGATGTCTACATACGTGTCCCTGAGCTGTGGGGACATGAGAGTTAGCGAATGTGCTGTCATAGTCACAGGCAAATCCTCAGTGAAGCTTTAGCTCTCGCCTCCACGCGATGGAGTCGCCGCCTTTCTCCCGTGCCAATGTTGGGATTGAGTCGGACTCTCCCACACTTACCGGCCGTGTGGGACTAGCTAGCTGTTTCACCTAAACATGCCTCAGCTTCTCCACCAATGAAAGGGGGATGGTCACAGACTACAGGCCACACACACACACACACACACACACACACACACACACACACACACAAATGAATAGCATATGCCACCATAGTGATGGATATTGAAAGCAAGACGCTAAGTGAAAGAAGCCAGTCAGAAAAAGCCGAGCAACCGAGTGTCTGAAACACTCAGAAAAGATAAAATACACAGGTGGAGAATAGATTAATGATCGCTGGCAGTGGGGGATCGGTAGATGGGGGAGCGTTAACTAGTTAGTGAGTTTTGGGGAGGGAGACAATGGAAACTTTCTAAAATTAGCATTGGTGGTCCCATGTGTCTGTGAATATATAAGGCCTATTGAATTGTGTGTGTTAAGGAGCAGTTTTTACAGTCTATGAATCATGTTACATTGCAATGAGTTTGAAAAGAGTGATGTAAGTTAAATGCCAGGATCTACGTTAAGACAGGACAGTGCCCAGCACATAGAAAGTCTTAGACAAGAGCTGGCTGCCATTGGAAATATGCTCAAGATTGAAGCTGAGCCACTGTTTGTGAGCAGGGCTCTGCACCTAACCCCACGGGAGCTGAGCTCTCTGCTCTCCCAACAGCCCCTCCCACCAACAGCATGGATGGCAAAAAGAAAGCCCTGTGCCACGTGTCCCTGGCAGCTGCATATCCTTTACTCTCCGTCCTGGATATCTGCTCCATGGGTAGCACCGAGGGCATCACTCGCAAGCACCTGTGGCACCTCTTCTCCCTGGACACCCTCAATAGTTACTTGGCACGTGACCCAACTGCCAAGGAGCTCACCTACAAGGTGCCCACTCGGCACAGGTAAGCTAGGTTTGGGGCCAGGGCAACACGGGAGGCTCACAAACCACCTACTGACACCCCAACACCAGGCCTTTCCCAAGAAGCTGAGTCGGGCGGGGGGAGGGTCTCTCAAAATTCTTAGAGGAAGACAAGGATTGATGTTATCTCACTCACCCTGAGTTCCGCATCTTTCACTTTGTGCCTGGGGATGGGCACCCAAGGTTAGAGTCCTGAGTTGTCTCCAGCTCCTGCACTGAGCCGTTTCTCCACTTCACACAGCATGAGCCGTACACCCCCCATCTTCACTCCTCTGAAGCTGGACTTCAATTTTGGAGCAGCGCCACACAATGCCCTGCCCTCAGTGGTACTCCTCGTACTGAAGAACTGTGGGCTGGTGCCCTTGGACTGGTATGGCTATGCAGAAAGGAGGATGCTACAGGGGTCTGGGGACAGAGCCCTAAAGGCCAAGAGTCCCAGGGAAGAGCCATTTCCTGGGTCTTCCTGGGAAACCCACATGTGGTCTCCGGGCAGGTCTCACTGACAGGGTAAGAAGGCTGGGAGGAGACTGTGATTGTCCACAGCACTCAGGAGATGTGATTGGCTGCAGCGAGGCTCTGGGCAGGATGCAATTCTTGGAACCTGGTCACAGCTATATCAGACCCAGGATCTGAATGCTACAGACCCAGGCACTATGTTTTTCTAGCTTTCAATTTTTTTAAAAGGTTTATTGGTGGGATGGGAAGGGAACCTGGAGAAGGGGATAGAGACAGAGAAGGAGCGAGAGGAGAAAGAAAGTGGGGAGAAAGAGGGAAAGATTCCAGCCCTGTCCTGGGACATGGAGGGAAGAGGGGAGGATGGAGAGAAGTGGGGGCAGCTTTCAATTCTTGATCTGTACAGTGGTCTGGTAAGAAAGACCTCTCCTGTTAAAAAGACAGGGCCTAAGGGTCAAGGGACTAAGAGCCCAGGCAAAGCCACATAGCTCACATGGCTGTTAGAAGCAGAGGTAGGTTCAAGTCCAGGTGTACCAGTTCCAGAAAGTCTTCCTATACTAGTCAGACAGCAAGAAGGCTTTAAGTTGCTTCTGCATATCAGGGCGGTCTAGGCACCACCCCTCGCTGCTTCCGTACAGATTGCAGTCCAAGGGCTGGGGTCAAATGGTGGCAAGTGTAGGTTATCATGAAGGGCCAGATTTCTGCTGCCGCAGAGGATCCTACCACTGGAGGGCGTGCTGAGCAAAGAGGCTGCGCTGCTGGAGAGTGAGTGGAAGTCAGCCACAAAACAGTCACCTCACCTCACAGGTCACAGGAAGCCAGGTTTAAGGCCCTGGACCTGTCAAGCCTATCCATTGTTCTGTTATCCTGCCCTCTCTTTGGAGCCCAGAGCGCATGCCCAGCAAGCGGCCCGTTTCCGTGCCAGGCTTGTTCGAGTTCCCGGTGTGAATACGGGTAGCTTTCTTAGTGAATGTCTGCTTACGAACTTTCTGTTCTGGTTGACTAATGAGTATAAAAGAAGGTAGAGAGTGGGCCAAGGTCCACCCTGACTGGTGGGTGCTGGGAAAGAGAGAGAGAGAGAGAGAGAGAGAGAGAGAGAGAGAGAGAGAGAGAGAGAGAGAGAGAGAGAGAGAGAGGAGGGAGAGGGGAGGGGAGGGGGGAGAGGGGAGAGGAGAGGGAGAAAGAGGAGAGGAGAGTACAAGGATATAAGGATACAAGCAGGGGTATTTGTGGTGGGAACTTGCTAGCCTGGGCAGATGGAGGACATTTCAGGAGTATAGGGTGAAGAAAGGGCTCTACGCTGACAGGTAGACAAGGTTACCCCAAGCTCTGACATTTCTCTGCTGAGTTCATAAAGAGTAGATGGAACCAGGACAAGTGGTGTAAGGAGAGTTAGGAGTTGGGCTTGAGAAAGCAGTGGGCAGGATGAAGGGTAATCCTGAATCTGGGAGGTGGATCAGAGAGCCATGAAGCTCCCTTCTCCCCTCAACCCTTCTCCTCCCGACACCTCTGCTGGGTTTGACCCTAGGATATGGTTGCATAGCACCTTGCATTCAAGGGGACAGCCTCAAAGACATCAAATATACCGTTGAATACCATTTGTTCACTAATGTGCTTTTTATTTCATTGGCTGCATTTGTCCCGGGCTCTCCCCAAAAGCAAGCTGGGGGTTGATCCTCAGAATAGAAATATGGACCAGGCCAATCCCTGTCCTCCCGATGCAACAGGAACCCAGGATAGCGCAGCCTCCTAGGACAAGGTAGTATCCTGGGAGGGAGGACAGTGAGACACTCACAGGGTCGTTGACCACTTTTGGCAGGATAATGGTGAGATCAGAAAAGACTTTCTGGAGGGCTGGCTGTGTGGTGTTTCAGTACTAGAGTGCTTGCCTGGCATATGCAGAGCCCTGGGTTCAATCCCTAACATGGTTAGAAGGAAAAGGAGGAGGAGGAGGAGGAGGAAGAGAAGGAAGAGGAAAATTTTTTGAAGAACGCCAGAAAATGGAGGCCTCTAATACATCTGGAGGTACAGGCAAGGGCAGGGCACAAAAAGCCTAGAATCTTCCTCCAGAGAGTTTGAACTTGTTAAGGGACCTATGACATTTGAGCTGCAGAGGGGACAAAGGCCCAGTTAACATCCACGACCTTTCACTCTGATCTCCAGGGATGGTGGTCCAGAAAGGCACTATTGTCCTCCAGATTATGGGGCAAGCATGCACATTAGAACAAGTCAGGGGACAGGCAGTGGGATCATTTCACCAGGAGACCAGTCGGGTAATTGTGTGTAAAGGAGATGCAGAAACTTCCCAGAGGATCCTGAAATAGCAAAAGCTCCCACTTGGCCACTGGCCAGCATTTCCCCACATAGCAGGGGAGACACAGCGCTCACCTGCAGGAGGCCAATCCCCATGTAGCTGATGGGGGAAGAGCCCAACCCCCACCCAGCCTCAGGCTCATAGCCACTGCTGGGGTGGCCAGAGCTTGGGAGTGTGCCCCACTCTCAGCACTTGCACCACACACTGACAGCTGGATGCTTTGCAGAGTGAGTCCCTCTAGGATGTGTGCCATGAAGGACAAATGTAGATAGTAGAGTACATATAGATCTAGTACATTCCTTTTATCAGTCACATGATATTCTGCAATATCAGTTACAATAGAAAGGGATTTAAGTGATTAGGCCATTCCTTTCTTGGAAGATTTTGTTCCCAATAAAATGAACAACAACAACAAAAAGGTTTTTTTGTTTGTTTGTTTGTCACCACAAAGAAAGTGTAGTATATGGATGTATATACAGATAGTATAGTGTAGTATATGGATGTATATACAGATAGTATAGTGTAGTATATGGATGTATATACAGATAGTATAGTGTAGTATATGGATGTATATACAGATAGTATAGTGTAGTATATGGATGTATATACAGATAAAAGTCTGCAGGGCTGAGGAGATGGTTCGATGGGTGCAGAAGTTTGTGTGACAATGGCTCCCTAGGCTTTAAAGCCTGGCACCATTAGGAGGTGTGGCCTTATTGGCATATGTGTGGCCTTGCTGGAGGAAGGGAGTCACTGTGGAGGTGACTTCACTTTGAAGTCTCATATGCTCAAGCTAGGCCATAGTGGGGCAGTCACTAGTGCTGCCTGCAGATCTTAGGTGTAGATCTCTCGGCTCCTTCTCCAGCACGCTGCCATGCTTCTCACCGTGACGATAGTGATGTTTTCCTTTTTAAGAGTTGTCGTAGTCATGGTGTCTCTTCCCAGGAATGGAAACCCTAACTATTCAGTGGGTGAAAGGCTTGATGCACAAGCATGAGGTCCTGAGCCTGGAGTCCCAGAACCTGTTAAGGCCAGCCACACTAGCACATGTCTGCAGTCCCAATGTTGCTGTGGCAAAGTGGGAAGTGGAGACAGAACAGTCATTCCCAGGATCTCGTGGGCCAGCTAGTCTGACAGCCACAGTGGTAAACAAACCCCGCCTCACACAAGATGGAAGGCAAGGGCTGACACCCGGAGCTGCCCTCTGACCACATGCATGCTGTGTCACCTCTGCAGCCGTGCTCACATACATGTGCACATACATCACATACACACATACACAACAAGGTTTTTTTTTTTTTTTTTTTTTTTTTTTTTAGATGTTCAGCATGTGCCGGCATATTTTCATGACTGCATGTTAACCATACAGGCAGATTCCTGAAAGTAGGGTTTCTGGGCCAAAGGACACGTATGTGTTTTATCTTAGCAGATGCTGCCCAGTTCTTCCCAAAAGCCAGCAGGACTTCCCTCTCCCTCTGTGTGTGATATTGTCTGCTCTTTCCGAACTTTATGCATCTATTTTTCAAATTTCCTGTGTGAGAGGAACAAGGACAGACCCCCCTGTGAGTTTGAGGTGTTGTTCCCCGACTCCCATGAGGCTTATTGGCTCTTTTGCCTTCCATTTCTGGGTGTCCCGTCTTCGGTCCCTGACCCCGGTTGCTGCTGGGACCAGTCCCCCCACCCCCGCCCATCTCTTTAAGAGGGTGTTCTATCGAATGGGGGACTTGGGACCCCTCCTCTCTTCTTTTAGTTTTGCAAGCTGATGGGGGACAATAGATACTTTTCTACAGCATGAGGCCTTGTGAGGGAGCTCTTCGCACTCCCACTTGCTTCAAGGTCACCAGCCCTCTGGGCACCTGTTCTCCACCCTGTGTTCAACACCCTCCTTCTCAGGGGGCCCTGGGTGATCCTGCCAGCCAGCATTCCCAGGATTTGCAAATGGCCCCCTCCTGAGAGCTTATGAAAGAAAGATGAGTGGCCAGCCCTAAGTGACTCACACATACAAGTGACACCCTTGGCTCCTGGTGTCTAAAACGAGAGTCCTAGTCTTCTGTTTTCTTTATTATTTCTGGGTCTTCATGTGTCTTTGGTTAGTTTTTGTTTGTTTCTTTAAAGACAGTTGTCTTAGTCATTATTCTTTTGCTGTGGTGAAACATCAAGTCCAAAACAGCTATTATAAAAGGAAGCCCTTAATTGGGTACTTGATTACAGTTTTAGAGGATTAGTCCATGATCATCATGGCGGGGAGCAGATGGACATGATGGTGAAGAAGTAGCTAAGAGCTCACCTCCTGACCTGCTGCCAGCAGGCAGGGAAGGAGTGAAACTGGGCCTGGCCTGAGCTTTTGAAACCTTAAAACCCACCTCCAGGGACATACCTCCTCCACATGGCCACGCCCCTCCAACATGGCCACGCCTCTTAATCCTTCCCAAACCATTCCACTAACTCAGGATCAAGCATTCAAACATATGATAGGGGACTGGAGAGATGGCTCAGTGGTTAAAAGCGCTGACTGCTTTTCCAAAGGTCATGAGTTCAAATCCCAGCAACCACATGATGGCTCACAACCATCCATAATGAGATCTGATACCCTCTTCTGGGATGTCTGAAGACAGCTACAGTGTACTTACATATAATAAATAAATAAATCTTCAAAAAAAAAAAAAAAAACCAAACCTGCCAGGCATGGTGGTGCACGCCTTTAATCCCAGTACTCGGGAGGCAGAGGCAGGCAGATTTCTGAGTTTGAGGCCAGCCTGGTCTACAGAGTGAGTTCCAGGACTGCCAGGGCTATACAGAGAAACCCTGTCTGGGGGGGGGGGGGAACAAACAAACAAACAAAAACATATGAGGGGTCATTCTCATTCAAACGACCACCCAGGGTCTCATTGTTTAACCCTGGCTAGTCTGGAACTCACTATGCAGCCCGAGTTGACCTTCACTTTCAGCTGTCCTCCTGCCCAGCCACCCGAGAACTACTATTACAGGTATGAGCCACCATGCTCGCTATTCCTAGGTTTGGGGACATTTTTGAAAGGAGAATGTCTGTAGCTATAATTGCTCACCAGAACATGGGTCAAAGAACAGGAGGAGTGGTGAAGGCCCCCCTGTCTGCCTGTCTTTCCATCTAACCTATCCTTTGCTTGGCTTCACTCCTCTTGTTTGCCTTCTCCAGGGCTTTCCTCTTTCCAAGTGACCAGCAGCTGGACCTGGATCTGTGGGTAGAGCAGGAAGACCTCAACAGCAATGAGCTCCACCAAATGCGTGCAGAGGACAATTCCCTCTTCTCCATCAACCCCAAGACTGGGAGCTTGAACCCTGGGCAGGAGCAGATGGTAGAGTTCACATACAGGTGCTCCTGCGCCCCCTACCATGCCCTTCCTCCCAAGAGGTCTCTAGCCCTTGACTTTTCTCTGTATGACTCTGGGATACCCTAGACAATCCCCCTCCCTGGGGATCCATGTCTCGCAGGGAAAGTCCATATCATTTCTGCCTCATTCCAACTCAGAGGTGGTTGTCTGACTCAAAGCCACACTTGTTTTCCCACTCCAAGAAGATTCCAGAACTCACTGTCTAACTTGTCTCCTCCCTTGAAGACACCTGTTTGTCGGCACCGATCGCCTTTCTGTGCTCTTCAAGGTGTCCCATGGACGGGAAATCCTGGTGAGACCTCACACCCTAGTCCTGCTGGACTAGGACATCCAAGAGAGAAGCTAGGAGTGGTGCCCCCTAGGACTCCGGGGCCCGTATCACCGTTGGGTATGCCCGTTCTCAAAGGGCAGCACACCACCCACGGACTCTTTATCTACAGCTACAGTTCATCGGCGTGACGGTGAAGCTGGAGCAGAAGTATGTGCACTTCACCTCTACCATCCACCAGTTCATTCCTGTCCCCATCGGGGACACACTGCCCCCACGCCAGGTCAGTGCTCTGCGTAAGCCCGTCACTGAGAGGCCTAAGTATTGATCCCTGTGTGTCTGTGTCAGTCAGACACTGCCCCACATGGGACAACTGAGGAGATGGAAGGACAAAGTCTTCTGGTACTAAAGTCCTTTTGCCACACTCCATTCCCATGCAGAAGTACTCCCCCATTAGCGCAAGGTTCTTCCAACTTCTTGACCACCAGCCACACTTATAATATATTGGATATCATTTGTGCTTCACTCTGGTGTTTATATATACACTCAACTAGACTTACTGTGAATATGTACTTAGGCTCTTACATACAATGTACACAGTATCTCTTTTATTTTATCCTGTCCTGGGTTCTACATGCTAGCTATGACCCTCTCGGTTCATCTAGACCTGTTTGCCAAGAGGTCTTGGCCACAGTTTGGAAATCATTGCACTCAGAGAAGCTCATCAGGATGGGCGTGGAGGACGGGAATGGGGAGCTTTAGAAGTTGCACACTCTTCTTTCTTTTGTGTGTATGTGTGTGTACATGTTTGTGTGTGTGTGTGTACATAATCATGTACACATGTGTATATGTGTATATATGTGTGTATGCGTATGAATGTTTGTGGGTGGGTAGGTGTGTGCATGTTGGTGTGCACATGTGTATGTGTTTGTGTATATACATATATGTACGTGTTTGTGTGTATATTTATGTACATGCTTGGTTAGGTCAAGCTGGTCATCAACTTTTTAAAAAAAAATTATCCTTGAGCCGATCTGTGAGCTCCAGGAAGAGACTGATTGAGGAGAATATACCCATGTTAATCTGGCCTCCACATGTATATGCAAACGTGTGTACATGCACACACATGTGTGAGAGTGTGTGTGAGAGAGAGGGGGTAGAGAGAGGGTTCTTACAGTTCTGAGGACTGGGAGGTCCAAGATGAAGTCCAGGCAAAGACCATGATTTGGTGGTATCTGGTACACGCTTGCACTCCTGGCTCATACACCATGTCTTCTCCATGTGTGTTCATGCAGCAGAGAAGACAAACGGGTTTCCTTAGGCCTTTTTATTTGGCTTTGACAATTACTGGGGTTCACCCCTAATCTGCTTTCTAACTGCTGGTCTGGCTGCCCCCCCCCCAACAGAGTTCCTCAGATACTTGTTTCTCCTAGCCATGTGTATGGAACATTGCCTTCCATGGTCCTCCTTCTCCTCCTCCCCTCTCCTCCCCATCTCTCTCCTCCCCTCTCTCCTCTCCTCTCTCACCTCCTCCCCTCTCTCTCCTCCTCTCTTCTCCTCTTTCTCTCCTCCTCTCTCCTCCTTTTCTCTTTCCTCCTCTCTCCTCCTCTTCCCCACCCCCAACCAGCTAACTCAAAATCCACCTACCTCTAACTCCTCCAGTAATTGGCTGTAGTCATTTTTTGTTTTTTACTGAAATTAAGTTTAAATTACCTTAAGGAACAAGGTTCACACAACAAAAGTTGGTAAACTGTGAGGACTCACTACAATCCATAGCAACAGGCCAGACCTCCACAGCATCCATTTGCCACTGATCACCACACAGACACTTATTTTCCACTCTCTGATCACTTGTGACTTTCTGAATGAACCATCCACTGTATAAAGAAGTTTCTCAGATGAGGTTTGAGAACTATACTAATTTATGGTTGTAGAGATGCAAAGTTAGAGGGCAGTTTGATGTCATTTAGCAGACTAACAATAGCAAGTTCACCTCTGGGACGTGTAGGATCTGCAACCGTGGATTCTAGACCATGCATCAGGCATACATTTGCTCTTGTGAAGAGGGGCCTTAAATCTAATCAGAAAGAATTTGGTTCGCCCTGGGACATTCAAGTCATTATTACGGCTGTGGACACATCGTTGCCTGCTGGTTATTACTGTAGTTTGCAGCTCACAGTTGAGCAAGAGAATTGATTCCCCCCTCCCCCCAGCAGCCTACATCACAACTCCCCATATGATGAGAGCTAGCCAGCAAGGAGAGAGCCTCCAGTTAGTACCAACTTGATTGTATTAGGTTTCAACCTTTGAAACTGGGTACAGAGTAGATACAGACATTCACCCTACAGCACCAGACCTGGAGATCAATGTGATGGGCCAGGCCAAGGAAAAGGGACGGTCCAGGACCATCCCCAGGGGAATTCTGTGTTCCTCTCTGGTTTTAGTATTCTTAGTTCTGCAAAGAAGTGTCAGACCAGAGCAGCTCAGGTTTTTTTTTCCAAGTCATCCTCAGTTCTTCAGAGCCCTTCTATACCCTCCTTAAACAGAATTTATTCTAATAACAGATGAGGGACGTGACAGCGTCTCCATGGTGAACTAGATTGAAAGCCTTAGATGACAAAGGGTCTGGATGGTGTATAGGCATATGTGGACATTTCCCCAACCCCCAGTGGGAAGGGTACTTACCCTAGGGTCTTTTATAAACTTGACAAGAGCAAACAAAGCAAGCTGCTGTTTGACAGAGTTGCTGACTATCCTAAAGGGTTACAGGCTGAATCTCCATGTTCTGAGCCATAGGGAAAAAAGATTGGGTGGGGCCAGGGGCTCGGGCACCTTCAGATGTATTGTGGGGATAACTTACCCTCCCAAAAGAACAGAGTCCTAGGCTATCTGCTCTACAATCAAATATCTCCCCATCCCTACCCTTGCAGATTTACGAGCTGTACAATGGCGGCTCAGTACCTGTGACATATGAGGTCCAGGTCAGCGTTCTGTCAAAGGTTCAAGAAAAAAATTTTGACCATCCTATTTTCTGCTGCCTGAACCCCAAAGGGGACATCCAGCCAGGTACTACTGCTCGGATCCTGTGGATCTTCTCACCCATCGAGGCCAAGACCTACACGGTGAGCAGTGGCCTAGATGGTATTGGGGGTGGCTGGAGTTGGAGCTGTGACTTCCTTGCTGCCTTCCTTGCTGCTTTCTGATCTCACCAGTTCCTTTCCCACCTCTGTGACTTCCCAGGTGGAGGTACCCATACACATCATTGGATGGAACTCAGCGGTCGTCTGCTTCCAAGGAGTAGGATATGACCCCTGTGTCATGGGTGACACCGCCCCTTTCCACAGCATCTCTTCGTGGGACAGCAGTTCCATATCCTCTAGGTTGATGGTTCCTGGGCAGGTGGGAGAAAGGGAGCAGGGGAATCCAGAGGCAATGAAGGGTCTTAGAGTCAAGGGTGGCCAGTGCCAAGGGCTGGGGAGGCTATGGAGCAAAGGAGATAGGTTAAGGGGGTAGAGGGACGAGTCCTTGAATTAGTCTGGCTCCAGCTTCAAAGAGCACCAGCTCTGTAAGAGGCTTGCCCTGTCACCTAATTCCCAGTATAACTGCTTGGGACACTGAAGTGGAAATCCACCCATATCAGGTGCCTTGATCCCAGCTTTTTCTGTGAGTATAGGACTGAGGGATATTGCAAGATTTATAAAGAAATCATCCTATTCTAGGTACTGTCTTCATATAGAACAGTCCTCTTCTGGGTTCAAGTAGATTTTGTTCAAGATATCAGTGGTCACCAATACTACCTTTATAGTCCATACATTTCTTATTGTCAGGAGGCCTGGTCCATTCAGCTAGCCATCCATCTGTTCAGCTACTCAGATATGCACTTTCCCATAAACCCACTGAACCACACATCCCTTACTAATCTATGCATTCATCTATACAGCCATCTAACCATGGACCCACGAACAATCACTATACTACATACTTTTCCACTAGACCCATAATTCAGGATGAACAAATCACAGAAGGCTTTGGGGTGAGGCTTTAGGGAGCTATCCTAGCTCTGACTGAATGTGAGAAGAATTCGGAAACGTTGCTTGTGCCCCCTGAACCTTAACAACACACCCAACACAAGAGAACAACTAGGGCTACAGTAGAGGGCCAATGTGAGGGTCAGATGTGTCTAACATAATAATTGTCCAGTTGGAACCAGTTGTGCTTCTATGGCTTCCTCTTCATGACCCCAAAGCTGATGCTATGTTGTCTTCACCAACAGAATGTCTTCCTGTCCCAGTCTCACATCTCCCTGGGAAACATCCCTGTGCAGAGCAAGTGTAGCCGCCTGTTTTTTCTCAACAACATCTCCAAGAATGAGACAATTGTCTTCACCTGGAAGCCAAGGTCCTTAGACTTTGGAGAGGTGAGAGTCCACATCTGCTCCCAGAATCAGAACTTAGGGCTAGGCTCCAGCCTCATTCTGTACAGCCCCATCTCACCCCATCATATCCTGTCCCACCCAGCCCAGCCTATCCTAGTACATCTTGTCTTGCCCTATCTTACTTCATACTGTCCTCTCCAATCCAATCCCATCCTTCCCTGTACCATCCCATCCCATCCCATCCCATCCCATCCCATCCCATCCCATCCCATCCCATCTTGGACCACCTTGCTGCATCCTTCCTCCCAAATCCACAGGCTCTTTCCCTAAATCACCAGGTAACTGTGAGTCCCATGGAAGGAGAAGTGGGTCCTGAAGAGGGAGCCCCAATCCTAGTGACCCTGAAGGCCTCGGTTCATGCCAGCTTCTACAGCATAGACTTGATATGCAAGGTAAGGATGCACTACAGAGAAACACACAGGGCTGAGACACAGCTCCCAATTAATGGAACAGAGAAGGATTCTGAGGTCTGCAAACCCTTAGAGAAAGGCAGGAGCCAGTCCTTGGAAGGGCTCAAGGTGAGCTACAGCTGAGACCCTCCAGACCTAGGCCCTCTCTCATTTTGTGCTGGGCTCAGGTATACCAGCGGGAACTTATGCGGCAGTATCACAAGGAGCTACAGGAATGGAATGAAGAGAAGGCTCGACAGGAGGTGGAGTTCACCATCACAGATCGGAAAGTAAAGGTGAGGAAGGCTGAGTGGACCTCACATTCCCAGATCCCACTGGCCTTACCAGAGGAGATAGAGGTGATGCACTGGGGTAGCTTTCCGTGTTCTGCTCACCACCACCTGCCAACATTCACAGTTTTATCCCTCGGTTTTGCCTGCAGCCACCACGCAAAACTCTAAAAAAAAAAAAAAAAAAAAGACTCTGCAGCCCCTGATCGGTATGATACTGAGCTGCCCTCAGAATGCAGGCTGCTCCCTTGTCTCTCTGATCCCAAAGACCCAGGGTCCCAAGGGGAAGCAGCTTTGGGGCCAGCCTCCCTGTTTGACCACATTTTCCTCTCTATCCTTCACTTGGCTGAGCAGGTTTTCCTTGTCTCTTCCCAAGTGGCCCTTACCTAGGGAAGGTTCTAGAAGAGAGTAGCACTGGGAGGTGGGCAAAACCAAGAGGGGAACGCAAGGTCTGGTTATTTAGCGAGATGGAAGTGGACTTGGCTGGGGCTGTCACATCCTAAGCTGGACTCTCTCTTACAGAGGAGAGCATACTGTGCAGCCCATGAACCCCCAAAGAAGTACAAGGTGAGCCGGAAAGCCCCCCAGCCATTCTGGGGATAACTGAAAAGGTTCTCGATTGTCCTCAGAGATATCCCCAAGCCCTGAGCCAGCCTCCTAGCAGGGAGGGAAGAAGGTACCCCGGGGCAAGTCCACAACCCTAAAGAGCTGGGCCGGGGGACCCACTGACAATGGGATTATAGCTGCCCTACCACCCATGCCTCCGTCTTCCCAAAGACGCTGCCTCCCATCACAAACCAACCGCCTCTCAACCGGCCTGCTACCTGGAACCTGAAATTGGCAAAGAAGGAGACATCATGGCCATGCCCTCAACCCCCTGTGCCAGGCCTGCTGTGTCTAGGCCTCACCGCAAGGGCCCATGCCACAGACTACTACCTGGCCAACTTCTTCTCTGAGTTCCCCTGCCACTTCCTGTACCGGTGAATATCTGGGGAAGCGTGGGCCACCTTCCTTTTGCCTTAGTCCTCTCTCTCTCTCTCTCTCTCTCTCTCTCTCTCTCTCTCTCTCTCTCTCTTTCTCTCTCTCTCTCTCTCTGTAGAGCAGCAGATGTCCACACTCAGCCTTTAGGAAGGGTTGAAGCAAGAACAGGGCTGATGAGAGTCATTGGGCTCTGTGGGCCCACATGATCCCCATTACTGCTTTGGTCCTTTGGAAGAGAGTAATAGAGGGACCCACCAAGGCTTCCCGCTGTCTCCTTTTGGCAACTTGGAGCCTCTGGGTCCTGCTCTCAACTTAAGGGTTGGGTGTGGCTCTCTGAGTACAGTAACTATATCCTGTTCAGACTGTGAGTGTGCCTGGCCTATCTATGTCCTTATGACTGGGCAGCTACCAGCATGCCTTGTACCCCCATTGCTACAGCCTAGTAGTTTTCCAAGTCCACTCAGGATATCAATGGTCTACCCCAGGGAGCTGCCAAAGAAGAAATCCTCCAAGGAAGAGTCAAAATCTTCTGAAGAACTCCCTGACAAAAAGGGTCCTGTCTCTCGGCAGAAGCAGCAGCTTCTGGTGGACTGCCTCACCAGCATCATCCGGTACCCACTGCTCCATGCACCTTCCTTCTCGACCTCTCATCTCTCTAGCTACGCTAGCCCAAGCTTCAGAAGGCCTGACACTTCTCCCCCCGGTGGGGGGGAGGGTTCCTTTGCAAGATCCCTTGGCTGGGAGACACTTGGGTCAGACCAGGTCTACTAGAGCTAGCTAGGTGGGCCTTCAGCCTGAATCCTGGTTCTATCACTTTCTGTGGCAGGCTTGAAGATGTCTACAGGAGATCTGCCCTTTGTCTGGGTCATTCTGGCTTGCTGGCTCTGCCTACATCCCATCCTGTTCACCTCTAAAATGCCACAGGGCTCAGAGATGCCTTGTTCCTAGGGCTGTACTCCCTGACTTAGCACTTGAGAGCAAAAACAGTAACCAGAACTGTCTCCCATGGGCAACAGGGAGACCAAAGTTGCCCTGGCTAGAAGCCCTTTCATTAGATTTCATCTTTCTTTTCTCCTGCCCAGGGGTCTATTGGAAGACAAGAATTTCCATAATGCTGTGGACCAAAACCTGGTGGAGCAGGTGCCTTACTTCTGCCAGTTCTGGAATGAGCAGTCAGCCAGGTTCCTAGCCCAGAAAAGCAGCTTGTACTTAGTGCCGATCCTGTCCCTGCCGCCCAGCTATGAGGGCAGGAAAAGCAAGGAGCAGGAGGAGGACCTTTTTGGGAAGATGCCAGGGGGGCAAGAGGATGATGAAGAGGAAGAGGAAGATGAGGAGGAGGCAGAAGAGGAAGAGGAGGAGATAGAAGAGGAGATGAGCAAGGACGAGGAGGACATAGACAAGGATGCAAAGATGACCTGGTCAGGGATTAAGGTCACAGAGACCTCCCAGCACTCTCTGCAGTGGCAATGGCAGCAGGATCTGAAGACCATAATAAAGGAGGAGACAGAAAGTGACGAGAAGGAGGCCATTGGGAGGTGAGCAGCGGGGGACCCGAGGAGGACTCGGGAGAAGCTGACACTGAGGCTGGCCCAAGCTCTTGGTGTAGTGTAAGATTCGGGTGGGAGGATTTTCAGAAGAGCAGAACCCAGCTTTGTGTAGTGTGTGATACCTGATTGATAGCGTTTGCCAGCCAGCACTACCGGGCATGGAGTGGTTGTGTTCAAAGTCTCTCCAGTGGACAATTAGGACCAGAGAACAAGTACCACTTCTTCTGATACCACTGTTTTCTGGGGCCTCTTTGCCGAGGTGGGGTGGGGTTGCATTCTGTCCTTTTGGGATTCCTTGACCCCACATAGCTTCTTGTGCATCCTCTCCTCCTACCATCCTCCAAACCCAGCTCTGGGATTGCAACTACCTCACCTAGGTTTGAACTTAGCCACACAACTAGCATCTGTGAAATTGCAACGGGATGTGCCTCCCCCTTCCCCCGCACCCCCCCCACCGCCACCCCTGCCGCCGAGTGTTGCCACCAGAAGCAGGGCTTTCCGTGGGAAATCTGTGCAAAGCCCACTGCACAGCACACTCGAGCACTGCTAGGTGAGAGGTGGCTTGCAGGTCTGTAACCTTGATAACAAGAGCAATGCCCTCCTCCCAGGCTACCAGCTTTTGCCAACCTGCAGGAAGCAATACTGGAGAACATGATTCAGAACATCCTGGTAGAGGCAAGCCGTGGAGAGGTAGTGCTCACTTCGAGGCCCCGCATCATTGCCCTACCACCAGTCAGCATGCACAGGTCAGGGGGTTGGGCTTAGCCTCATTGGTTGGAGGAAGGCAAGCCAGGAGAGGCATTCAGATGTGATTGAAAGCCTCACCCTTTCTCTTTTGCAGGACAGACAACCTCTTGCAGATGTCACAAGGGGACGTGCTCTGCTCTGGGATGCAGCATCCTGACTGTTTGCTGGTGTCAGCATCCAGCCCCTCTAACATGACTACCTAAATTGCCCCTGGTCCCTTTTTTTTCTTACTGTTCTGCAAGTAAACCATTAAGTTCCACACGCCAATCTACCTGGCTTTTATTTCCTCCTGCCTGGAGAAAGAAGTATGTTGAGATATGTGGAAGGTGAGAGTTTTTGATGTGGACCACAGAGACCCATCTATTTAGAAATGGGAGGGTACATTTCCCGTTGACAGGCAAGAGTTCTTCTTACTTGCAGTGAGGTGTTGTTCTTAGTTTGGCCAGTGGAGGGCGCTTCAGGAGAGACATAGCTGATCTTTGCAACAGTGTAACTTGGTTAACAAAACAAAAAACAACAACAAAAAAAAACCCAAAAAACAAAAACAAAAACAAAACAAAACAAAAAAGAGGATTCCTAGGCCTGGTGGGCTAAATAGGTAGCCATGGAGATAGAATCTTCCCACATGTGTTCACCAGCACTTCCAGGGCCAACCTAGTTCCCTGAACTATGCTAAGAGGTTAGAATGAAGCTGGGCTGTGGTGGCGCAAGCAAGGAAGCCTTTAATCTCAGCACTTGGGAGGCAGAGGCAAGCGTATCTCTGTGAGTCCAGCCTGGTCTACAGATCTAGTTGTAGGACATAATAGCTACAAAAGGAAACCCTGTCTCAAAACGAACAAACAAGTTTAAAAAAAAAATGAGGTACATCGCAGAGGCCAGATTTATGATCTGGGTACTTTTCGAAGACAAGGTTTGGTGGGCTACGGATGTTACTAAATAACCTCCATTGCAAACCACTCCTGAGACCCAGAGATGTTCTGCCTTCGCTAGGAGGTCCGCCTCTGTTTTCTCCCTAAGCCCTCTGGGCAGCCTCTGTCTTCTGCTCCTCCCTGAGCTCAGAGCCAGGTGGGTGGAAAAGTGACATCTGGTGTTGTTCCAGAGGCGCTCCTGGTCCCGGTACCCTCCCCTGCACCCCTGTCCCTTCCCTCCCTCTCTCACCCCCCCTACCCGCTGCCAAGGCCTCTGAGCGAGGGGGGGGGGGGTGTGCTCCGCCTCCATGAGTCAATATTTGCCCCGAGCAAACGGGCGCCCGGACAGGTGTGTGTGTGTGTGTGTGTGTGTGTGTGTGTGTGTGTGTGTGTGTGCAGGGGCGGGGACTGAACTGGCAGTATAAGAGTGCTCTGAGTCCTGGCTCGGGCACAAGCTTCGGGGCGTGGGCTGGGGACGAAGCCAAGCCTGGCTGGTTTGGGCGGAGGGGCAGAAACGCTGTGGCGGGTGGCCCGGGAGGGAGGGGCCGGCCAGGTGTGCACCTGTGGCGTCCGCCACTGCCGCCGACGTGTCAGCCACCGCGGTGCTCAGGTGAGAGCGGCGGCTAGCGGGAGCGCTGTGCACTCGAGGAAGCTCATCCACCAGACACCGCCGACGACTGCCGCCCGGCCCCGGGTCTTCCGCTCCGGCCCCGCGACGAGCCCCTCGCACAAACCGGACCTGAGCGTTTTGTTCGTTCGGCTCGCGTGAGGCAGGGGCGGCTTCTCAGCATCAGCCTTGGGGCCGGCCAGATCGCCATGCAAACACCAGCCGCCGTCGCCACCGCCACCATATGGGTCGCAGAGACTGAGCACGGTCCCCCCAGGGGGGAGACAACCGGTTCCCATCAGGCCCCGCCTGCCCTGCCCTCAGACTCTGAGCTGCCAGGCATAGCTCGCTGCAGGGTAATGCGGGCCGAGCAGGCTCCAGCAGGATGGCCGCAATGGGCTGAGGTCTGGAACAGATCCCCTCCCGAAGGGGGAAACTGCGATTCTAGTCCTGCTCTGTCCCAGAGAATTCTGTAGCCTTGGGGGAGTGTTATCAAAAAGTCTTGGTTCCCCCATTTGCAAAGTCAGCCGCCTTTCTCACAATAGTCAGGGCCTCCACTAACCTCTTTATTCTGCTCTCTGGACCCCTAGCCACTCTGCCGAGTCCCTTTAACCTTTTAACCTCACAGTGCCAGGGTTGTGCAGTGTGGGAAAAATCTGGGAGAGGTGAACTGAGGTCTTCTGGGCAGACTCAAATCCACTCCACCTCTCAGACTCTTTCCACTGCCACCTGAAATTTTCACTTTCACCTCCTCTCGGGTCCGTGTTCCAATCCAACCATATCTGAGATCAGCAGACAGCAAAAAGGACAAACAGGGTCTTCAGGCACAGGAAAGAACTCACCACCTTCCTCAAAACCCCCTAATCTTGTATTCTCTGCAGCCCAGTCAGACGGGCTAGACTGGGTCTAGGTAGCACACAGCTCAGCCAGAGTTCGTTTGGCCATGGATCACTAGCCACAACCTAGATCTGGAATGGGCCACCCCCATCTCAATTACTTTAAATGCTGTGACCTGGCTTGCAGGAAGGGGATTTTCTTACACTCTGGCAGAGGAGCTCAAACCAAGAGCTCCATACAAGACCCAGCAGGGAGGTTAGGCCAGGGTTGAGTGAGGCTGTCCTGTGATTCCAGGTGCCTTCCATGCCCCCCTCATGACAATGTATGGTGACAAAGGCTCTCATACAGCAGCAAGGAGCCCCTGGCTGGTTTCCCATTAGGATAAAGAAGAAATGAAGGAGAGCAGTAACCCACACACCAAGACAGAGGCAATGCCAGGGAGACGGTGTGATAAATAAACCAAATTTTCCTAGAACTGCTGTCTTGTCCCATCGCCCACATGTGCTCTACTACCCAACCCCCTAGTTACCAGGAGGTCCCACTGGATCTGCTGAGCGCCTGAGGAATGTTTGCAAAGTGGTTCTGATGAGGAAAGGGTGGGTTCTTGATGGAACTAGTCCCAAGGCTAGACTAGGTCCAGGTGTCCTCAGATGGAGATGTGTAGCCCCCATCCTGGCCTCCCCGACCAGGTTCTCCCTGTGGAACTGTCTTTTCCCCTTTGCCCTTGCTGGCATCGAGCCATTTAGCTGGATCTCCTTTCCTGTGTCTTTGACAGCTCACCTCCCAGTTCCCCAGACACAGCGTGGAGGTAGCACACCTTGTGGGGTTCAGATCCTGAGTCTGCACAACTGAGGTTTGTCCTTGGAATGGTCCCAGAACCTACCAAAGCAGCCCTTTGAAGTAGGGTGGCAATAGAGGGACCATGCAGTGGGCTGAGGGTCTGGTCTGGTAACCCTTCCTTAAGCCTCTTTCCCCACATCCCCACCCCTAACCACTTCCAAGATTCACTTTTGCAGGCCATCAAGGGGCATCTGGCCTCTCTTCTGGGTCCCCCCCCGCCCCCCCCCCCCCGTCAGGCTGAGGTGGAGTCTGGAGGCGCCTGGCAAGCCTGCAGGTGCTGGGACAGAAGGGGGGTACTGAGCAGCTGGTGTGCGGGCTGCCCCTCCCCCTTCCTGCTCCAAGCCAGAGCCTGCTTCCTGTCTTCCCTGTCAGCACTCCTGGTAAGGGGAGGGAACAGGTTGGGGGGGGGGGAGGGAAGAGGGAAAGGACGATCATCTAAGTGCTGCCCTGGGGGAAGAGGTGGGGGCTGGGGGACCGAAGAGGAGAAAAAGCCAAAGGGAAGGCTGAGAAAGAGAGGTCTTAGAACAGGGGCCAAAGGTAGAGAGTGTAGCTCAGAGCCTAGTCAGGTACAGAGCAGAGGGGAGCCACTCTGGGAAGGGCAGGCAGAGGAAGCAACAGAACAGGCAGCAAGACCTAGGGGAACTGGAGGCAGAGACAATCAGAGAGAGAGAGAGAGAGAGAGAGAGAGAGAGAGATGGGGGTGAGGGGGGGGCGTCTTGTGAAAGAACAGGAGATGGGAGTTAGAGATCCAGTACACAGACGAGTGGTGGAGGGAGAAGAAATTGGGGTGGGGAACCGACCCCAAGGGAGGATAGAGGGGGGCTACAGATGGCAAACTCCAGTGAACACTCTCCTCCCGTAAGAAGCCAGGAGATGGGAAGGAGCAGGGCTCACACCTGCAGTCCCTGGACAGAGGCTGGTTTGACTCCATCTTTCCCGTCAGGTCACTGCTGAGTAACTGCCCCGCCCCCACCCACTCGGGAGCATCTGGCTCAGCCTTGGAACCTCTGGGCTCCCGGGAGGCCTCTCAGGGTCTGTGTGAGAATGGAGAGACAGGGGAGTGGGGGCTCACATCCAGGTGCTAATCCCTGTGCAGCCAGGGTAGTACCAGGGCCTCAGTGACCTTCTTGGAGATTAATCCCCATGGAGACAGGGCAGCTCGCCCCCTCACTCTCTGCCTAGGCCAGGTGGGTAGCTAGCCAGAGGCAGGGCAGGTGGGGCAAGCCAGGAGCAGGCTGGGGAGGGAAGAGAGCCTTCCTCAGACCATGGTAGGGTCAAAGGCAGGCATGGCTGAGAGGCCCCCTCCAACAACCAGCGTAGTTTACAGGTTTAAAGAAAACAAACAAAAAACAAAAAAACAAAAAAACAAAAAAAAAAAAAAAACAAAAACAAATAAAACCCTGAGGCCCCAAGCAGCGGATGGGGTGGGGTGAGGGCAGGCAGAGGCCACTTATGAAGCCATGAAAATCAGAGGAACCAGAAGGTGGATCTTCAGCCCTACCCCTCCATCTTTGTTTGCTTCTTGACACCCTAGGCCTGAGCAAGAAAAGGGGAACTTTGAAACACCTCCCCTGACCCTGTCAAACTTGAGTGGCAGAGTGGCTTCTGGGAGACAGAGGGGCCATAAGTGAAAAATGGTCTATGCTAAGTGCTCTCCTGGGAAGCCAGGAGGCAGGATCAGGTTAGAAAAGGAGGCTGAGGATCCCAGGGTTGTGCTTCCTGCCTTGACCCCACCCCATCCCAGAGGAAGTGGGGAGAACCCCCCAGACGAAGGCATCCATAACCTGAAAATATACCAACAGTAACTGCTACCATCTGTTGTGTGGTGTGTATATCGCATGGGTGGTTCTGTGTTTTAAATACATTTAAATCTTCACTGGAGTCAAGACAATGATTCCCATTTTACAGAGGAGAAAATGCAAAGATAAAGCGGAGACTCGGCCCCACTTTTAAACAGCTGAGCTGGGCTCCAGAGCCCTCCTAACCTCCAGTACCTAACCGAGTGATGCCAGGGACGGGGGGGGGGGGGGCATGTGTGCCTGTCAACGCTCATGAGGGTGTGCTCCAGTGTGAGCCCTCCCCAGTGCTTGGCACATGATATAAGGGACTGGACAAATGTCTCTTCACCAATGAGGTGTCTGTTGAGTCCCGAGACAGGGCAGCTAACCGATCAAGTTGGTGGGATCTCGCCCATGTACCTGTTACCGAGGATGACTCTACCCACACATGGCTGTGGACCTGTGTGCACGTGTCCTCTCCCTGACAACCTAGAAGAGTCTAGTAGCGGCTGCCCGCGTGTCTAGGCGAGTGCACGGTGAAAGCTGCCTCTCACCTCTCTGGATGGGGGAGTCTATCTGTTCTCCAGCTTTACTGAGGGACAGAGAAGATGGTGGGATAATGGGTCTATGGGGGTGGGGCTCCCCCATCTGCACAATGAACTGAGTTATCTCTGTCTCCTGGGAGACAAGGCTTGTACAGCCCCAGGGAAGGAGCTCACCAGCCTGTTCTAGACCCGGACTAGGGTGGGGACAAGAGGAACCAGGCTGCACAGGAGAGGCTGCCCGTGGGACTGGGGGGGGGGGGTGAGGGCACACACAGAATTTGCATTTTCAGCCCAGAAGGCCCTGGGTAATTTCCCTGTGAAATGAGGGGAAGGGGTGGGATCAGAGGACTCTGGGGAGAGGACCTTAGCCACCAGCACCTCAGAACTGCCCGAGAGTACAGAGAAGTACGGCTCTTCATGGAGTGGGACTTTATTTAGGGGCGGTGACTTTTCCTGAGATGGAGATGTGAGCAGGAACTCAGATAGGTGAAATGTGAGAGTCTTACAGAAGCCTAGAGGTTTCTTATGGATCTAAGGGTTGGTGTGGAATGAGTGTTTTCTTACAATCATGGGGTGGGGTAGGCGAAGTAGAATGGGGTGGAGATGCGGATAAGGCCTTTGGACTTATGGGGTTTGTATGTCAGAGATCCCCCCATATGAGATGATTACCTCAGTGGGGGCCACAGTGGAAACTGTTATGAGATCCTGGTGAGGTCTCCAGGCGATTTGGGGGTATAGGTCTGAGGTTGCTGCCCCTGCCCCGCCTATTCCCTGAATGTCAAATCTGTGGATGTGGAGGAGGTGAAAGGGATGGTACTGAGCTGGCAAACAAAGCCACCTGGGCATCCATCCTTCAGGAAGCTCTAAGCTCAACTGATCTGGGAAAGCAAACAGGAACCAGCTGCTGGGGGTAGGAGGGGGGCATGAGGGGAGACCAGGGGCTGGAATTAAACCAGCCTGGTGGAGAAAGGAAGCTAATGGAAAGAGTGGATATCCAGCACAGGGAAAGAATCTCTTAGTCCTGCTCTGGTAAGCCAGGGTGTAGGGGCTGCCTGGGGGCCTCTTGTCCTTTGTCCATTATTAGTGTCTTCCCTTTCTTGGTCTCTGAGGCTTGGGGTGGGGTCAGGAGATATGGTCCTCAGTTGCTGTAGGTGGAAGCAGTAGGTGTAATGGTAGACAGGTATAGACAGATATGCCTTTTCACTGGTTGCAGATAGAACTAAAAGCCATGGATGGGTACTGAGACCTATATATTCTCCTGATGAGGAAACGCAGGTACAGACAGTGCGGGAAAGACTGGCTGCTGCCACGAGGAGAATTTCCAACTGGAAAGGGTAGCCTTCTGGTATAAATCACCACCCCTAAACCCAAGTGACACCTAGTGTTAAGGAGTCATTTTCCCTCTACCTGCAGTGAACACACATCTCTGCCGAATACTGGCCAACACATAAACTGGAAGTTGCCCCCGCACACCTCAGGCTCAGCTCCTGATAAACATGACAAACACAGCCCCACAGTCACCAACAGCACAGATGTACAGCCTGTTGTCAACACCACAGCCTCCTCTCCCCCCCCCCCCCCCCTCTCTCTCTCTCTCTCTCTCACACACACACACACACACACACTGCCCACACACTGGCTTTCTGGTTAGAGGAGACTGGCCCCGCCCCCTAGTGGCCACCTCTATAATTGTCGGATGGAGGGAGAAGCAGCGAGAGGTCTTCTGTTTTGGTTTGTTTGTTTGTTTGTTTTGCCTAATCTTCCTTTCTGTTTCAGCCAGGACTTGTGAGGCAGAACAGCAGCTAGAATAGTAAGCATCCAAGATTGGCTGTTGCCCTGTATGGAGTCTGGGTTTTCCCCTATGTTCTGGGGAAAATTACAGCTCTTTCATTTTTAGCTAGCTCTCTCTAGGATAGACAAGCGGCTAAAAGCTAATTCTGGCTCCTCCCTCAATCAAACCTCCTCAGGTTTGCCCCATTTTCCATCCATGTGTGCCTGGCTTGGGTTATAGACTATTCAAGTTTGTAGGTGTGAATCTCAACAGCCATTTCTCACCAGTGAATGGAGAGGCCTAAGGGAGGAGCTGCCTGCCCCTTCCCACCTCCAGCCCCAAACTTCAGAAATGGAATTAGTGGGATGGGAAAACCATCATCCCCACCCCACTGGAGACTTTCTTATACACTTCTTCTCGGTCAACATTTGGCCCACAATTGACCATCTTGTTAATCCACCCCAGCTTTATCGGGTTCCTACTCTGTATCCAGCACCGTGCTAGGTTTGAGGATAGCTGGGAACAAGGCAGACACAGCTCCTACCCTTTTGTGTAGGGCTTACAGTCTAGTAGAGGAGGCACCAGTGCATTCATATACTAGGAGGAAGAGATCTTGAGACTGATAAAGGCTAAAGAGAAAAACGTACTCGATGGGTGGTGTTTTGTGGCTGGTACCATCTACAGAGTAGCAGAGGAGCTAGCCACACCAAGAATGTGTGGTTAAAACATCCCAGGGAAATCGAAGGGCAAAAGCAAAGGCTCTCGGCCAGCCACGGATGGGTTTAGCAGTTGGTAGAAGGAAGGTGCCAGAGGTTAAGCTTCCGGGAGTTGAGGTAGGGGGTCTGGCAACAGAACAAAAGGCCTCCTGGATGTTCTTAACTATGAAAGTGGCTAGGTGTGGATTTGAAGAAAGCCCCACACCCTGCTGGGCTTCAATTTTTATGTTTGTGTGTGCAAACTGAACCCACCAGGCTGCTGAGTCTATAGAGGAGGCACTTGGCAAACAGGAGTAACAAAATATTTCCCACCCACCTCCTTCCCTCTTCTGCTGGGTTAGCCTCTCTCGTTGTTAAGGATCTGTAATCAGCCTGCCTTCTAAATGACAGCTAAAAGGGCGAGGAGACCTCCTTTGGGGTCCCTAGCCTTTTCTGTCCCATCTCCCCACCTCCCCACTGCTGCAGATTCTGGTGCCTCGGTGGTCCCCGAGAGGGTGGGGGAAGACTGAGAGCCACTTCTATCTAGGACAGTTGAACCCTCTCTTGGCACTTGTATTCTTAAAATCCAGGAAAAAAACAAAAACAAAAACAAAACCCAAAAAACCAAACCAAACCAAACCAAAACCCATGCTAGCGCTCCCGGGTGCTTTTCAGTGTTTAGTGCCGCCTGGCGGCGAGGCCTGGTCTTGACCTCAGTGCCAGAGAAGACTCCTTGGAAAGCTCCGCTCAGGAAGAAAAGGGTAACAGCGAACAGGTCCTGAGGGCCTTGGCGCAGCGTCCTTAGAGAAGGGTCTTCTCTTCCTCCTCCCTAGTGTCCCCCAAAAGCAAGATCTTCACCTAGAGAGTTTTGACTTTGGAAAGAACTGTGCTGGCCAGGCTTACGCAGTCTTAGAAAAGGCTAAACCGTACGCTTACGGTCACGCCTGAGTGTCTGTGCCAGGGATTGCTTGTTCTGCCCCTAGGCTAGGAGTCTCTACCAGGCTTAGACCACAGTGAAAGAAAGCGCAGAGTCAGCCTGGGCTCCGGCAGACACGATGTGCGCCTCAGCACTTTCCGTTGTCATGCATGCGGGCTGGGACCAGATCGGTGACTCCGCTGCCTATGCAGACCAGAGCTGGCCAAAGCCTGCCAGCTGACTCAGCTTGCACACCCCACCCGGATTCCACAGGGAGAGGCAGCCAGACATGACTATAAAGCAGCGAACACCAGGCTCGCGCGCAGCCTCTCCATTTTCCGTCGGTGCGGTGCTCACTCACTCGGTGAGTACTGGGGGGAGAGGGAGTAACAAGGGAACCTCCCCTCACGCCCACCCGCTCCGCACAGCGGCAGCCTGTGTCCGGATCCAGACCCTAGATTCCTCACACCCTACTGGGGATGGGCAGGCTTAGGCTAAGTAGAGTGTTCCCGAGAAGTTAGCCCATGATCTTGCCCTTCTTATCTGCAGCGACATGAGCAGCGCCCCCGCGCCGGGCTCGGCGCCCGTTTGCCTCACACTCTGGGATGAGGAGGACTTCCAGGGTCGTCGCTGCCGGCTACTGAGCGACTGTGCCAACGTCTGTGAGCGGGGAGCCCTGCGCAGGGTGCGCTCAGTCAAGGTGGAAAACGGCGCGTGAGTGATCCTGCTGTGGCTAATGGGCCAATTTAGGGGTTTTCTGGCTTCTCTCCCTTCCACCCTAGCCAAAGTCAGAGCCCGGAACTTCAACCTTCACTCCAGTGCGCCGTAGACAGACTCATCAAGGAGAGAAATCTTTGTCCTCTCCAGTACTCCCAACCCCTCCCCAAGACAAAGGCAAGAAGCAATCGTGGGGCCGCCCTGAAACCTCCACGTTTTCTTTGTGCAGGTGGCTTTGTGGAGACAGATCCTTTGTGCTCTGCCCATCTGGGTATCCTAGAAGCCAGGTTGGGGTCCTGAAGATAGCAGAGGCTCCTTTGCCACTATAGCAGTACAGAGAACGGTTGGCTGCCTATGCAGTCACATAAAACCCAGAAGGAAGTCACTGGTTCGGCGATCTTATTAACCTGAAACATTCCTTCTAACCGCGGGCGATAAACGGGAAACCTGGGCCTTTCTAGCTCAGGTTTGGGGCTTTCAGTTTCCAGAGGAGCTGGGTCTATCTGAGGAATGGTTTAGCGTTGGAGAAATAGTTTGAGTCCCCGGATATTTTCAACCTTAGCAAACAGGGTGATGATGGGGGAGAGGGAGACTGAGCAGATGTTTCCCAGTTCCTCTTCTCTTTTTTTTTTTCAGATGGGTGGCCTTCGAGTACCCCGACTTCCAGGGACAGCAGTTCATTCTAGAGAAGGGAGACTATCCTTGCTGGAGTGCCTGGAGCGGAAGCAGTGGCCACCACAGCAACCAATTGCTGTCCTTCAGGCCAGTGCTCTGTGCGGTGAGCACAGCCAACTCCTCCCCCCCCCCCCCCCCCACACACACACACGCGCGCGCGCGCACACACACACACACCCCAACCTCTGATCTCCTGCCACCAAGCTCCAGGTCCCAACCAAAGTGAGTTGCTTTGAAATACCTACCCACCCACCACCACCCCATGATGTATGAATAAACTCTTGGGTGGGTGGTAGTGGCATTTGTGGACCTATCCCTGCATCAGCACCACGGACAGCACCAAAGACCAGCGGGTTCTGAGCATGCTGGGGTCCTTCTGTTTCAATCCACCACAGGTGTGTAAGGATGTCACACAGCCCTGGAAGGCTGACATGGCTACTGTTGGCCCTATGCACAGTCTCAGAAAATGCAGTTCAGAGGCTTATACTTGTGTGTGTGTGTGTGTGTGTGTGTGTGTGTGTGTGTGTGTGTGTGTGTG